>NC_045159.1:29385456-29422956 GCF_900700415.2 Clupea harengus
AAGCGTCCTTGAGCAAGACGCTGAACCCCTAATTGCCCCTGATGTGCAGTGTGCCATCAGTGTAAATGTAAAATGTGTATACATCCTTGTAAGTCGCTTTGGATAAAAGCGTCTGCTAAATGTAAATGTAAATGTAGAGTTCATGTTTAGAACTACTGTGACGCTCAGCAGGCGGCTCAAAGACCAGAAACAGCAAAGGTAGAACAGAGGTTTGCTTGCTAGTGGATGATTTTGGTGATACATTTTGTGACATTATGATGTAAAAATCATTATTACAAATGACGATAAATATTGAATTAGTAATGTATGGGGGGTATTATTGTAGCAGAATTCTTTGCAAATGTGTATAGAGAGTTGTGTAACTATATCTCAAACTGTGTGTGCATTAGAACCTGCAAATTCATAATCCATGTGTGCATAATCAGATTTATAAACATGTAAAAAAAATCTCTAAATGTGTACTTAGATTTGCAGGTGTATTGAGATCTGTGAACGTGTAGACAAATCTTTAAATGCCAGCGCAGATATTTATGGCTGAAAAGTCATGAAAAAAAAAGTATTTTGCTCCCAAAGCTGTATATACAGACAATTCATCAGTTCCAACACACCTGACCTTTGCTATACTTCTGCAGATCTGCAAAACGCGTGTGGAGATTTGTCTGTCTGTATTAGATTACTCTGAGTTGGGGGTTGGTGGGCCAAGTGGCCAACTGTATGCTGTAGATACATGTCCATGTTTTTGCAATAGTTGTCATAACAAGTAGTATTGCAGTGACTTTATACCGTGAGAATTTCAGCCGCGTACGTCTGAATGATGGAAGACTGCTAATTTGTTGGCTTCCAGCTAGATACCCTCTGGTCCTGGCTATATATATATAATGTAGCCACCAATTACATGTTCAGCTAAGTTCAACACTTTGGTACATTTGGAACAATATTCACAGATTCTAATTTCCGGGATCAATAACTCATGGTGCCACTTGATGTATGTGTTTGCTCAGTGAGCATAAGCAATTCTATTTATGACAACTACAGCAAAAACATGAACATTACAGCGAGCAATCGGGATTCCATCCTAGGCACAACTGCAGCCGCAGGAAAGCAAGCAAGGTCACAGGATCGCAATCGTTTTTTTAGCCACATCCTGGAAATCTGAGCACCGCCTTTTAAGTAGTCTTTTTTTTTAACAAAACGTGTAAGAAAAGTGATAAAAAATGACCACTTCAGCTTGCCATACCTCAAAAACAGACAGACAAATCTCCACAGCATCTGTGAATCTGCCACGGCAGAAGTGTAGCAGAAGTCACCTGTGAAACAACAGCCAACTGGGAGGCCCACCTGAATTGTAGTTGATGACTTGATGTCTGTATTTCCAGCTCTTGGAGCAAAATACTTCGACTTTTCAGTCATTAATATCTATGGACACATTTACAGATTCGTCTACACATGTAAAAATCTCAATACACTTGCAAATCTCATTACACATTTAGAGATGTTTTGTACACATTTACAAATTTGATTACGCCCACACAGATTCTGAAAACACATTTTCAAATTCCTGTACACATATGCAAATCTCCGTACACGTTTAGAGATTAATTTACACAATTAGAAATCGGATAATGCACACACAGGTTGAGATACAGTAACATAACTCTACACATACATTTGAAAAAAATTCTGCTACAATAATACCCCCATCTAATGCGGGCATTTCTATTTTGTGTGCGTTCTTTAATTAACATTGAAAAACAATTACAACCTGACACACTTGGTTTATCTCAAAACATGCATTTCAGTTGGCAAGAGGTTAGAAATGACAGTATCTGTAAATTAAGGCGTAATTGCCCAGCCCTACCATATGCCATCAAAACAAATTGAGGATGTCATAAAAAAAACTAGATTAACACAAAGTGGATTAAACCGCAAGTAGGGTCAGAATATGGACAGGGTTAAGGAATTCAATTAATTCAATGAACAATTCAGAAATGGAAAAGCAACCTCTAACCTGTCAATACCACACTTGGAGGCCTGTGTGGACTACACACAAACGAGACGTCCAGACTGTATTCATTTCACCTTTAGCCTTCTCTACACAGATCATTGACACTCAGAACTTCATAAGTTACAAATGTTCTTTAAGTGTGCTAAAAAAAAAGGCTGGTTTGTAAGGTCCTGATGAGAGTGGACATCTCTATGGCATTCAAACCAACCAATAGCCACCCATAGCTGAGCAGATTTGACTTTGATCGGCCATAGATTCAGTGAATCTGCAGATCAGAGGTGGACCTAACCTAGAGACAACTCATATCTTGGCTAGTCCTGTGCTTACAAACTAGGCTGTATCTCATATCGGCTTTCTCTAGGATTGGGAGTGAAAATAACGACCGCCGAGCTGTCCCCTTGTACTACATTAATGGACGAGGAGTGCAAAAAGTCCACGACGCGAAGCAGAACTGAAGTGGTATAGGCTATAAAATATGCTACCTGGTCGCATACATTTTCTTGCGAATTCAAATCCATATGTTACAGAAGGCCTATGTTAGGTTATAGCACATTAATGCTCGGTTTAACGTTATAGGCTACTGGACATTGATGTTCATCACCAAGTTTATTACCAAGTGGTCACTAAATCGCAAAACGGACAACGTAAATTAATAACTGATCTTTATTGGCGGGTTGGGGATAGGCCAAATCAAAAAATGTGTAACAAGAGTGCCCTAAAAGTGTGAAAAGCTGACACCCACATGCAAACATATGCAAGTCTGTGTCCTGTGTAGGCTACGAAGTAAACATGTATGTAAAACGAAAAAGAAAACGAAGAAGTTTTCTTGTGCTGCTACGTTGTTCTTCAAGCACTTCCTAAAATGAATGATCTACTTAATGTAGGGTTCAGTTGCTGCTTGGACGTCTGCTCGGACCCCTACTAGCCTTCTAAAGCACCTAACATAATGACTGAAGATGTATTAATCTCGCTTTTCTGAACGCTGCTTAGGTGTAAAGTGCATGCTGTGTGGGTGATTCAGACTGTCGGTCAAACCAACACCCAATCACGAACAGGCTTACATGAAAGATATTTTCACTCACTGCATGTACAGTACCGTAGCCTATGTTGCAAACTGTTAAGAGAAACACGTTAACCGAAGGAAGAGAAGTGGACAACGATCTGGTACAGCAGCCTACCAGCCTGAAGTTACAAAACATTTTATCGGCTGGCCTGTTGCAGGTAAGCGCTGACACACTTGTGCTTGTATTACACTTTTATTTTCTAACCACTTCGATATAACACAACACCCAGGAAGCTATATCAAGTAGGCTATACTCATGTAGAATAGTGCCTGTACAGATAAACACGGTCATATGTTCTCTATCCATGTCTTGTGACACCATTCTGAGTGACTATTTCCATAGACTGTACTTCGAAAAGTTTGAGCAAGATGAGTGAAGTCCGAAGCTATAATTTGAATGATGATGGTACACACAGCTAGGCCAGTCATGAACATCCATTCCACATAGGCTTCTGCACAAGCCTCCACAAGACCGGAGAGAGAACACTTAGACGTACTGGGGGAGGGCAGGAAAAACAACCAGAGAAAATTGTTCGAGTTAAACGAAGAACTCTAAGCTATCATCACTGAGCTGTTATCTAATTTAGATCAATGCATGGAAAAGATTATCCGTCAGTTTGTGACTTGCGGTGTTGCGCTTCGTAAAGGTTGCTTTCGCGTTCATCCGGTAAAAATAAAAGTGCTCGGTCTGGGTAGCTCCTATTTGTGTTACTGTACAGCTAGTGCAGAACTGTTATGATGTGTCAATAAGTTTAAAGGTGGACGGAGGCTGGAATGAGAAGGCCCTGGTGTTTGAGCTTGGTTACAGAGGTAAGTTTCCATTTTGAAATACCGTCATGACAGAAAACTTGGGGGTATTTTATCCCTGCACGGATTCCAAGTGTCGTTTGTCAAGAACATTCTGTTATTCAGTGCAGTATTTGTGTCAGTTTATTGCGCCGTGGCCGTGGCAGAGTGCTGGCTCCTTATCATCTCGCGATTAAAACACACATCGATTAATAAACATGTTGTTGTTTTACTTAGTACCAGCTCTCGATGTCGTTGGGCACTCATTTCAAGTCACAGTTCTGTGAAACTGACGATGCAAAACGTAGAGACAATATGTACGACATAGCTAGGCAAGCTTGCTTTCCTCTTAGAAACGGAATAGACACTTCCCTCATCAAATGCACGGCTACAATGAAACCAAACACGTTGACACAGGCTTCGAAACCGTGCAAATGATCAATTCTGTAGAACTTGAGTTACAAAAGTGAAGTGATGTCGGTTATGAACTGACCCAGGGACTTGAAACCATTGCATGTTGAGCTAATGACACGTTCGGGGATATAGTGACTCGCATCAGAGAGCTAGCAGGCTAGCAAGCTACTTTTATTCCGTTTAACAAATCGGAAAGCTAGACCAGTCCAATCAAATGTCTCATTGCAAACGTCGATACTGATTACCCCAAGTTTAAGTAATGAAAGGTCGCAGTTTGTCGTTGATGGAAATCTTTCGTAGTGATTGCTTTGGCGGAGTTTGACAGGAGTGAGATTTATACTTCATTTTCCCCAAAGCAAGATGGACTCTCTTTCGCTTGTCTGTCTTGTCAGACCCCAGATCGACATTTTGCACTCATGCAAATTTGAGGTTGGTCTAACAGAGATTATTAGGATAAATAAGATAGTTATGCTGTTTATTCTGTCAAACTTTAGGTGGACCATATATTCACAGGATATCGGTGGATATGTGCTTCTTGATTCGGCGATTAAGTCCCTTTGGATTGCAGGGAGCACCGGTCTCACCTGAAAACTGAACGCTGCAATTACTGTAATCTACTCGACGCAAGTGTAGGCTGCTGGACATTGTTTTGATTGTTTGGTTTTAGTTATCTACATGGGATAGCTTCAGCTATTTTTGGCAAGGGCTTAGCAATGGAGATGGATTCGAATCCATCCTATAACTTAGCTATGTTTCATCCATCAATCGAATGCACCAGCATAGTTTGCTTGTCGACTAGGCTCTCACGTATGCCTCAGACATATCACAAAGTTAACGCCACGCTGAGGCAATGCAGAATATGTCGCTGGTTTTGAATATCATGGTATGAACATTTGTTTCCGTAACCATGACTCGAAGATGTAGCCTATCCTTTGACTGAGGACGCAGTGTTTTTATTTTGTAGGTCATCATCATCGCATGACAAAGCCTGAGTGACAGATTCATCCTCATCTTTCAAATACAGTGTTACCATATTCTGTGACTAAGTAAGTACACCTACAGTTCATTTCATGTTATTTTGCCTTTCACTTACTAATTCCTTGTTTTAAACATCTCATCCCGTTTCAATGGTTAACCTCCACTTAGTCAACCTGGTTATTCAACTTCTACATCTGGTTTGACCATCTTACCAGTGATTCGCTCCTTACCCCTCTGCCCCTTTCATTTATTCAAGAGGTGTAGGCTCATTGGAGGGAATGTGGGGAATTTTTAATGTTTTTGTCTATCTATAAAGATTGATTTGTAAGGATAAATGTATGTAGATTTTAGAAGGCAAGTGATAAGAACATTGTTTGCAGCAATCAGCTGCAGCAATCAGATTATTATTAATATTATTATTATTATTATTATTAACAAGACAAGCTCATGTTCGCTTTCCATTGAGGGGAACATACCTTTGCAGCAAGTAGATGGATGTTTGATGTTGTCATACATTGTAACAACATTACTGTAAATTCCCAACTAGTAACTGGGTTTCGGGTGCGGTCTATACATGGGAATGCATTTTTTCCCGCCTGGAAGGTAGTAACACCTACAGTAACTCTGCCAGGTAGAATGGGTCGTTCTCTCTCTCTCTCTCTCTCTCTCTCTGTCACATACAAATCCCATTAAAAAGAACTTGGGATAGAACACATTTCCAGTCACACTCAGTCTTCCATAACGACAAAGAAACAGGTGTGTGTATTCCCACCTAACTGTAGCCTATTTAACAGGATGCTAAGGAGCTCGAACGAGAGGTGTGTAAAACATGCAAGGTCTCACGCCAGTTAATCTAGCTATGAACTACAGTAGCTATCTCTAGCTTAGGGAACCATCTTAACAGTTGGTAGTTATTAGCTAGTGTAATATTAACTCATTTTGACATGAAGTGAATATGAACTCATGTTAAGAAGAAGCTGCACAGGCCCCCAGAGGTTTTTTTTACCCACTGTAGCTTTTTAACTGTCCTAGCTGTCTCGCGCTTAGGCAAACCTTCTTCACAGTTGGGAGCTGCTAGCATGTGTTAATATGAACTCGTGTTAATATGAACGAGGGCTTCTGCCTTTTCCTATGATCATTTTGAGGAAACTGTAACATCATCTAGTTAACTAGCTATCTTGTCACGCAAATATAACTTATTTAAACCATTTAAGGATATTTGAAAGTTTCCATTAGCTAGCACAACAACTAGGCAACTAAGTATCACTGTTTGCATAACCATTTTGGGGGTGACAGTGGTTCAGGAGGTAGAGGAGTCGTTCAACAATCGGAAGGTTGCTAGTTTGATCCCGACTCCTCTGACCAAGTGTTGAAGTGTCCTTGAGCACGACACTGAACCCCCAACCGCTCTTGTTGCGCAGCTTGGTGCCGGGCATGGTAGCCTCCGTCGTCGGCATTAACATGTAAAGCGCTTTGAGTGTCACTATGAGTAGAGTAGTGAGTAGTGTCATTTCTTGGAGCAACTCCACGAGGAGAAGGTGTAGCATTTTTGCTTGAAATGCCCATCTCATACAACTTGCTCACACCACAACTACAGTGGCATTTACAATAGTTTTACTTAACAGGATGATGTAACATTAAATAAACTGGTTAATACATTTATGTGGTTCATGTTTTATAAAATGACAAAATACTGTAATGCGGTTTATAGTCTAGGAAAATACGGTATGTTGATTGTAAGTAAGCTACTTATTTAGATATGCTTTTGTGATGAGACTGCATTTTTTTGTATACTTATTTACAGGAATTTGTTATTTATGTTTAGGATGCATACCGTAAATCCTCAAATAAAGTCCGGGATTCAATTAGAGGCCGGGCTTCAGATAGTAGCCGGGGGCGTGGTCGATACGGACAAATAAAGGCCGGGACCTGAATACAGGCCGGGGGTATAATATCAGCACAAAGCAAACATCACAATTTAATTTAATGCATTTCATAAATACATGTTCTCCTCATGTTTAATGTTGTTGGCTTATTTCATGGGCTGTTTGCAATAGAAAAAAGAAATTTTCCCATGTAGGCCTACTAGGCGAATTTGTTATTATACAGTTACTTGCCAAAACGATAGAAGACATTCCTCCAAAATACCTATTTTTAATGATTTTGTTGCCGTTCTTCAGGCTAATAGAACTTTAAAGTTTCAGGTGTTGTGTAGCAACCCATTACTTGCTGACTTCAAGTTACAATTACTTTCTGTTAGGTTAAATGACCGGACTACTTGCGGAATGATATGAAAGATGTGAATAAGAAGCACAAAACCCGTTGCCAATGACATCGGTCATTAACTTTTCGAGGTGGTGAATATCAAGAAATTACAGACCTGCGAACGTTGGGGTGGCCCATTCAAATCAACGGAACTTTTTGGAACATTCTGAAGAGTCGTTTAATAAGTAAGAAATAAAGGCCTGCCCCTAATACAAGCCTACCCTGAATAAAGGCCGGTGCGCTGTGCAGCCTAAGTAAATAAAAGACCCCGGCCACAATTTGAGGATTTACGGTATATTACAAGGATTACCAACAGTTCAATATTCCAGGATTACATTTCAGTCTAAAGACTTTGAATAGCCTAATGACTGGTGACTTTGAAGAGGGAATAATATTGCAACTAAAATAAGCACACAATTTATGCACCAGACGTTTATGGATACAAACATTAAATACTTTGTTATAATACCAGTTTGTTGTAATACCAGTAATATTTAAATAGCCAGTGAAATACTCTGGAAGATGGTTATTTAATTCAATTGTGATGTACCTTAACACCTCCAGTTAACACCCAGCCATTTATTTGTTTGATAATGCACACAGCACCCAGTGATAAAATGAGACCAGTGTTAATTTCACATGAAGTCCTGATGGTTCGATTATTTCTGGATTCGATTACGGCAACAGAATTAAAGTGTAATGGTTGCCAGTGGGTACAGTTCTGTGCAGTGAGTAAACCTCACGTGGTAGTAACAGACGCTAGCATCCATGGGTTGTAGCCTCCTTGCTAGCACACCCGCCTCCCGAGTTTGTGACTGGTGCAGGGCTGTGCTTGTCCACACAATGCAGGTTACACAAGCATATGTGAATTAGCTAGTTAGCTAGCCCATTTTGTCAGTTAGGTTGGTTAGAGGACAAAAAATTCATGAAGGGACAGAGAAAACTATATTGAACGCAAAGAAACAAAAATCCACCAATGTAGAGATCTGACTTTGTAGTATACACTGGGAATGATATGCTAAAGTAGCTAACGAATGCTTCCCTATTTCTGCCCTTAACCATATTCCGCACCCCCTATGTGGAGCAAACACCTATGTTTACAGGGCTCAGAGTAAAAAAGAAAACTTCCAAAATATTAACAATGTGTTTTTGTACAAAGTCTGAGCACCTCTAAAACTAGATTTAATTTTAGTGTCTTTAGATTTCATTTTAATAAAAAACGTTTTTTACTACATTCCTTTTACTCTCATTTTATTATTGCTGAGGTGTTCTAGATAATCATAAATGCCACTTTTGCCTCATGGTTTTTAGTTAGGTGAAATATACAAAAATATCAGGCATGGCAGACTACCTAACATAGTCAAAAAAAAGCCTTGGGGTTGGAAGTGTTAACCCTTCTAACACGGAGCGGCCCCGTGGGGCATCTTGTGTTTTTTTGAGGAATTGCTAAAATTCTTCTGAAGTTCAGAACAAATCCCAGATAAGAAAACTTTCATGAATGCCAAATTTGTTGCTAAAACACCTGAAGTGGAGTTCAAAAGACATTCCTTCTTAAATTCTTCTCAACTGCGTTCGAGAATGAGGCCCAATGTTCTTATCAGTTAAATCAACATTAGTCACTTGCTATGACTAAGATTGCCCTCAACTAAAATGAAACAAAAGCGTAAATCATTATTGGCTATGTATGTCATGTGGGTTCAACACAAACTTAGCGTTTATTATACTGGTGGAGAAACAACTGAATGTGCATGTGGTAGCCAAGTCTGGTGTTTCGACCAACGACATTTAGCCCAGAATTGGGAGTTTGGCTAGTATTCTATATGGAGAAATCTAAAAACAATACGTTTACGTCCCTATTACAATTTTAATGTAAGCTACGAATTTAATTTCTAGCTACTGTAGTGAATCCAAGGGTTACTTGGACCATTGCACTGACCAACACCAGAATTAGGCAGTATTAGATTCTCCGATATTCTGTAGAGTTCACATCATGTAATAGGTTGGACATAATGTTGTTCCTTTCCAGAAAGACAAATATACCATATTCCATATCTTGTTCTTTTGCCTTCATTTTGAAGTTGTCCTGACAACATTTACTGTGGGTTGTGAGTTGTTTTTTATTTCAAACCTGAGATAGAAAGTGCTTGAATCACCACTATTGGACATACTGTGGGGCTGTAGTTTCTATATCTTGTAGAAGCAACAAAGCTCAATGTTGGCTTATAATTGCATACCCATTATATTTAGCCTGCCAGAGCCCATACTGTCTGTGTTTCACCACCATTAAATACACCAGTAAGCTGCAATTAATGTTGTATAAAGCAGCATTCTATAGTTCAAGCCCCACCATGAAAAAAACTATAAACAATCAATGAACAAAAATAATCTGCTAATGACAAATGTAATTAATCAGAAAGTCTTAATTAATTAATTAATTAACCTTACATATTTTGCTAGCTATGGGTGCCAAGATTATGAGAGGAGTCTTGTTTGGTTTTCAAAAGAAATGTTTTTCTTTACTGATGCGCAAACATGGCTTAATCTGTTTCAATAGGAAAACTTCATGACTGACGCAAATCCTTGTTGCAAAATCTTACAAACCTTATTTAGTCAACTTAACTATGCTGAACTGCTTTAATTCTTTGTACAAAGATGATTTTTATACCCCTTTGCGACTAAATCCCTCATCCTAGCAGGCAGAGAAATGAAAATGAAGTGAGACGTAGGTGTAGGGGGTGCGGAATATGGTTAAGGGCTGAATTTGTGAAAAAATCGTTGGTGATTGCGTTGACATCAACTCTACAGACACCCTCGGATTTAAATAATTATAATAATAATTAATACGAGAATATTTGTATCATTAACAATTACGTTTCACATTTATAGTCTTGATTCTACGAGGCATCGTGATGTCCTAAAATAAATAAAAGCACTGCAAATGAAAGTGAATAAATAAATAAGCACTAAACTCAATCGCGTTGATATAGCCATAGTGGAATAGAATGGACACCTCTACATCCTGCAACAGTACCTATACCTCTGCACTGGTGAAGTTAGATCTGCGTTTACTCGACCGGTGCTCGCTTTCCGCTTTGACATGACTCGCTTTCGAGTTGCTTTCGCGTGGATTCGGTCGATTCCGACTGCACACGTCACTACGGTTGCGTGCCCTTATATGGAGCTGGCGGGGCGTGTATGTATGCAAATCCAGGTGCACGAGAACGCGCTTTCAATTTAAGAATCCACATTCGGGGGAGCACAGCTGAGAAGTCTGCTGCGTAAAAACCCATGTTCATGAATCAGGCGGAGATCTTTTTCTTACGTTGGTTTTCCGAGATCCGTAAGAAAACATTCAGAAGAAACTTCAGAAAATGTTCGAGAATGAGGCCAATTATATTTGGTGATTGTCAGTATTAAAATGGTCGTTTGAGTGGGAGGAGCTAGCTAAAGTAGGACAGCTGCTTCCAGGGCAGATACTAAACACGAGGAGCCCTGGTGTAGCAGCGGCCTACATCAACCAGATTGGTAGATCTAATATTTTATATCTTATCATATTCCAATACTTCTGCAAAATGTGTCCCCCTGAAGTGCCCAGAGCTGAGATGTCAATGGTTTGTCTGTGTATATCTACTGTTGCCACAGACCGAATGTAGCATTAAGGAACATGGTATTTGTCAATGGAGAGGGTCAAAAGAACTGTTGCCTCCCCGCTGTGCTGAAGCCTAGTGCGCTGGGTTGATGCAGTCAGGGTAGGCCATATGTTCAGTAACTTTAAAAATAAAATGTTCATATCCTCTAGTGCCTAAAGTGGAATTTATACCTGCCGTTCTTGTCCTTACTCACAACCTCAAAATTCCTGCTGGTGCGTGGTGCGATGTGGTGTCATTCATGCTGGTCGTGCTATGCTAGCTGCTTTCTCTGTGCTTATTTGCAAATGAGCAAGTAGTCAAGGCTTAATGAGCATGTTACCCATCACCAAAGAATAATAACAAGAAAAATTACTTTACCGTATTTTCCGGACTATAAGCCGCTACTTTTTTCCCACGCTTTGAACCTCGCGGCTTAAACAACGATGCGGCTAATTTATGGATTATGATACCTGTGACTGTATACGGTGGCTTTGTGTTTACGGTGGCTTTGTGGAGCTAGGATGCTAGCATGGATGCAGCCGCATGGATGCTTAGCTCCACGCGATTTCTCAGTATCTCTCAATAACTTAACTAATGTCAAAATAACCACAGTCTACCAGCGTAGACAGAACACAACTCAAAACACTTTAGAAAATAAAATAAAAGTTTACAACAATACAAATCCAGTCTTCAAGTTCTTTAGCTCACTGGTTTCAAACTAGCGTCTGTCTTCAATCTAACGTTCTAGCTTCTGATTGACTCTTGCGACTGTGCGCTCTTAAAGCAACAGTGCACTTATCTAACTGGCAAAACTAACTATTGTATTAGTTTTGATATTCATTTTAGCCTGTGTAAAGTTAATTTGTTTCAATGTTGCGGTAGGCACCTGCGGCTTATAGACATGTGCGGCTTATTTATGTTAAAAATAATTATTTTTAAAAAATTCAGTGCGTGAGGCTTATATTCAGGTGCGCTCAATAGTCCGGAAATTACGGTAGTTAGGCACAATTCTTTGTATTCTTTACATGTTATATCACATAATTAGCCACACCTTTGTTTTTGTTTTGTTTTGATATTTACAGTTAGTCTCCAGGTTGACATGGGTGGCAAGGGTATCCTTGAATAGTCGTGTAGCAGAGCTGCCAACACCTAATTTTGAAAAGAATTTGAAATATGTTGTTGTTATAACGCTATAACGCTGCATTTATCATTTCCTTTGACTCTGTAATTGGGCTCTGCATACCTCAATAGTTTGAGTCTTTTACGGCATTGTTTACCCCTAACCCAGTTGGCAATTAAGTGCGCTGCAGAACACTATACCTGAAATTGTAGTATACCTGCATAAGTAGTTTAACTGTGAGCTATTAGTAAAGTAATGCTAGTGGATGGACGATGGTAATGGTCATTTTCTTAGCGATATAAAGTTTCACCATAGCATTATTAAAAGTGCTCGATAGTCAATAAATATGAACTTAGTTCACTGGAAACTCTTGATACTTGGATGGCATGGTGGACTTAGTAGCATAGTAGCGGACCTTAGTTTCACAACCACAAAGTATTAGGGGTGGGAAAATTATCGATTCTAAACCGATTATCGATTATCAATTCTAAACCGATAAAACGATTATCGATGCATCTCGATTTTTAAAACATTTGAGTTTGCTACTCAGAGTCTCAAATCTGAGTTTGCTACTCAGAGGTTGCTAATCACTTCCTACTTTGTGTTTGATAATTAAAGAAAATCAACAGACGAATGACCTTCTCTATTTTTTTATGAGAGAAAAAGCTTTTTTTTTTTTCACCCCTAGTGTTCGTTCTTGCATAATTTACTGGAAGCGCACTAACATTTTAAGCCGACTTCTGGCCAGACAGAAATAGCACAACTAGCATTAGCATTTTTTGCACACTACAGTGTGTAAAGCAATGAAAATACTGTAGTAACTAGTTAGTTAACATTTCACTCACTAGGTGTTGGGAGTTGCTAATAGTTGTGCCAATCATAGTTCAATGCATCTTCGTGGGCCAGTGGAATTAGTCGGCTCCATGATGGGGTCATGTATGTCACTTACAACTGAAAAATACCACATTGCCAAAAACACAACTAGAATGAGCGGCATAATGACATTTCCACAAACAAAATTCAATAATGCAATAATGGGAATAATCTGTGGCTTAACCTTCGTCAGTAAAGCTGAATTTGACAACTCTTCCAGCAGGTGTGGACTCATGAATATACACAGCTACTGCTACTTGTAATACTTTTGTTGTTTTGGTTGCATGATACCCACTCATTTCTAGCAGTAAACACACCCTATCCCACATGGAACTTTGCCTGACTTAGTCTAACTCTCTCTCTAGTTTGTTTTATTTCATCTATTGATTCACAGCACATAACAAATCTTATAACAACAAAAGAGCTTGTTGTGCATAGCACCATTTAAAGAATGTATGTAAGTATTTAGTGTAGTTTAATGTATATAATGAGTGAATGAATACATGTAAGAACTTATTTTAATTATCTTAACCTTTATTTACTCTTAAGCATTGCATCATAATATACATTTTTACAATTAAGCTTCTGCCAATAGTTAATAGACAGCTTATTGCCCCATTTTTTTTGGATTATTCTATGGGCTGTTAATAGTCCAGCTGAAATAATGTTATGGTTTTATAACAGCAGCTCTTTCTTAAGTGCATAACCTGTAACTTTGTTGGACTTATCTCCTCCTAAACAAACAAATAAGTGTCCTCTGTGAAGGACTGCTTAGTGCACTATGCTTTATTCTTACATAGCTTGAAATTGGTATGGTCACGGAAACCCAACTTCATCACCACACCCTACAATTGGTATTGATTTTAAGAGTTGCAGTGTAGAGACAACACTACTCCTGCATAGTATGTTTGCATGAACAAAGATAAGAATTCCTTTCAACCTCTTCCACTGATGTTGTGCTTTAGATTACATTGAAATTGTACCTATCAGCATTCACCATTGAATCAAGTGTTTCTAATGCATGGTTTTCCTACAGTAGTAGGAATGGTCTGATGAAACTAGCAAGTTACCTAAAATCCATTATGTAGCCATCTGCAAATTAAGTGAGAGGAAGGAAAGGAGACAGATACGCCACAGAGAAGAAGAAACCGCTTTAGATTATGGAGATAGATTAACGGTTACCTTACCTTTTTAGTTACAGTAGGTGTTCAGTATTCAGGTCCTGTTCAATACATGGAATTGACCGGTTTTCGATACCATACCTCATAATAATCTGAAAAGTAAAACATACATAAACATTTAAAAGTATTAATGATTAAGATATGTATTATGAATTTAGAATAAAATCAAAAGTTTGGAAAGGCTTTGCATAATTGCATTATTTAGTATGCCCCCTGTATCTAGGTTAAACATCTTTTGTGATTATTTTGCATGGATAAGTTGCAACAAAAGCTAGGAAGGCAGGAGTTTTATATCACACACAACCACTTACAAAACAAAAATACTTGGAAAAATGGATTCAACAAAAGTCCTCCATTGGCAACTGTTATAGTATGCTATATGATATGGATGTGCATGATATGCTATGCACATCCAAAAGTTCAGTACTTGAATGGACTAGCCAGAGATTCAGACCGGCTGGACACATAATGTCCAGTTCCCCCCATAGCAACTCGATCCAGGTAAGATCATGTGACTGGACTGGCCAGTCCATGATAGACAACACTTCAGCTGACTGTTTCCTCTGCAAATATGATTAGCAAATCTTGGAGGAATGCTTATGGTTGTCTTACGTTGACACGTAGAATTGGGACTACTGCCACGCTGGCCACGGGGGAGTCGCCTGTCAGAGTAACGTGCTGTGGTGTCCATGTGGCTCAATGTTCCTTGGATACGACTTTCAACTTCCTTGCTCCCAAACAGCCCTAGATCACCGCACTGATCCCGCCATGCTTTGGAATGGGTGTGAGCGTAATCTTACTCGACTCAGTGTGTCATGTCAAGTCATTTCCTGGTGCCAAAACCTTGTTTGGCTAAATCGTACATCTAAACGCCTTCATCCCCTTAAGTAGTGTCTGTTGTGTACTAATTATTTGGCAAAGTCCATTGTCCTCAATTTCATTGGAAAACCTTGACCAAATGTAATGCCATTGGTGTTTCCAGCTTGTTTAGGGGTAGTGTAAGTGTCGGCGAAATGGCACAGGTTTGCCTCTTTTGTGGCTTTGTTTTGTCTTTGCTCATGCTAGATGTAATACATATTGCTTCAAATATTGTTTGAAAGAATGCTTGTCTTTCAACATGGTGTATTGTGTTCATTAGTGTGGCTGGTTTCAACATGGTGTACTGTGTTCATTAGTGTGGCTGGTTTCAACATGGTGTATTGTGTTAATTAGTGTGGCTGGTTTCAACATGGTGTACTGTGTTCATTAGTGTGGCTGGTTTTTAATATGGTGTATTGTGTTAACTAGTGTGGCTGGGTTCAACATGGTGTATTGTGTTAACTAGTGTGGCTGGTTTCAACATGGTGTATTGTGTTAACTAGTGTGGCTGGGTTCAACATGGTGTATTGTGTTAACTAGTGTGGCTGGTTTCAACATGGTGTATTGTGTTAACTAGTGTGGCTGGGTTCAACATGGTGTATTGTGTTAACTAGTGTGGCTGGTTTCAACATGGTGTATTGTGTTAACTAGTGTGGCTGGGTTCAACATGGTGTATTGTGTTAACTAGTGTGGCTGGGTTCAACATGGTGTATTGTGTTAACTAGTGTGAACATGGTGTATTGTGTTCATTAGGGTTCAACATGGTGTATTGTGTTAACTAGTGTGGCTGGGTTCAACATGGTGTATTGTGTTAACTAGTGTGGCTGGTTTCAACATGGTGTATTGTGTTCATTAGTGTGGCTGGGTTCAACATGGTGTATTGTGTTAATTAGTGTGGCTGGTTTCAACATGGTGTATTGTGTTAACTAGTGTGGCTGGGTTCAACATGGTGTATTGTGTTAACTAGTGTGGTTGGGTTCAACATGGTGTATTGTGTTAACTAGTGTGGCTGGTTTCAACATGGTGTATTGTGTTAACTAGTGTGGCTGGGTTCAACATGGTGTATTGTGTTAACTAGTGTGGCTGGGTTCAACATGGTGTATTGTGTTAACTAGTGTGGCTGGTTTCAACATGGTGTATTGTGTTAACTAGTGTGGCTGGTTTCAACATGGTGTATCGTGTTCACTAGTGTGGCTGGGTTCAACATGGTGTATTGTGTTAACTAGTGTGGTTGGTTTCAACATGGTGTATTGTGTTAACTAGTGTGGTTGGTTTTTAATATGGTGTATTGTGTTAACTAGTGTGGCTGGTTTTTAACATGGTGTATTGTGTTAACTAGTGTGGCTGGGTTCAACATGGTGTATTGTGTTAACTAGTGTGGTTGGTTTTTAATATGGTGTATTGTGTTAACTAGTGTGGTTGGTTTTTAACATGGTGTATTGTGTTAACTAGTGTGGCTGGGTTCAACATGGTGTATTGTGTTAACTAGTGTGGTTGGTTTTTAACATGGTGTATTGTGTTAACTAGTGTGGCTGGGTTCAACATGGTGTATTGTGTTAACTAGTGTGGTTGGTTTTTAATATGGTGTATTGTGTTAACTAGTGTGGCTGGTTTTTAATATGGTGTATTGTGTTAACTAGTGTGGCTGGTTTCAACATGGTGTATTGTGTTAACTAGTGTGGTTGGTTTTTAATATGGTGTATTGTGTTAACTAGTGTGGCTGGTTTCAACATGGTGTATTGTGTTAACTAGTGTGGTTGGTTTTTAATATGGTGTATTGTGTTAACTAGTGTGGTTGGTTTTTAATATGGTGTATTGTGTTAACTAGTGTGGCTGGCTTCAACATGGTGTATTGTGTTAACTAGTGTGGTTGGTTTTTAATATGGTGTATTGTGTTAACTAGTGTGGTTGGTTTTTAATATGGTGTATTGTGTTAACTAGTGTGGCTGGTTTTTAATATGGTGTATTGTGTTAACTAGTGTGGCTGGGTTCAACATGGTGTACTGTGTTCATTAGTGTGGCTGGGTTCAACATGGTGTATATTGTGTTAACTAGTGTGGCTGGGTTCAACATGGTGTATTGTGTTAACTAGTGTGGTTGGGTTCAACATGGTGTATTGTGTTAACTAGTGTGGCTGGGTTCAACATGGTGTATTGTGTTAACTAGTGTGGCTGGGTTCAATATGGTGTATTGTGTTAACTAGTGTAGCTGGGTTCAACATGGTGTATTGTGTTAACTAGTTTCAATATGGTGTATTGTGTTAACTAGTGTGGCTGGGTTCAACATGGTGTATTGTGTTAACTAGTGTGGCTGGTTCTTAATATGGTGTATTGTGTTAACTAGTGTGGCTGGGTTCAACATGGTGTATTGTGTTAACTAGTGTGGCTGGTTCTTAATATGGTGTATTGTGTTAACTAGTGTGGCTGGGTTCAACATGGTGTATATTGTGTTAACTAGTGTGGCTGGGTTCAACATGGTGTATTGTGTTAACTAGTGTGGCTGGTTCTTAATATGGTGTATTGTGTTAACTAGTGTGGCTGGGTTCAACATGGTGTATATTGTGTTAACTAGTGTGGCTGGGTTCAACATGGTGTATTGTGTTAACTAGTGTGGCTGGGTTCAATATGGTGTATTGTGTTAACTAGTGTGGCTGGGTTCAACATGGTGTATTGTGTTAACTAGTTTCAATATGGTGTATTGTGTTAACTAGTGTGGCTGGGTTCAACATGGTGTATTGTGTTAACTAGTTTCAATATGATGTATTGTGTTCATTAGTGTGGCTGGGTTCAACATGGTGTATTGTGTTAACTAGTGTGGCTGGTTCTTAATATGGTGTATTGTGTTAACTAGTGTGGCTGGGTTCAACATGGTGTATTGTGTTAACTAGTGTGGCTGGGTTCAACATGGTGTATTGTGTTAACTAGTGTGGCTGGTACTGGTGGCAGCAGGAAGAGGGCAGCACATAGCAGCAAAAGAGGACTTGATCATGAACGGCATTCCCCATGTAGAAGAGTGTATGGAGGTGTAGAAATAGTCATTGTGCCCATTTGAAAATCAACATTAACACAACACTAAGGCCTGTATTTGACATGGTCTTCAACTAAACAATGATACTGATCATCATCTCAGTATCACACTAGTAGTTGTTTTCAGTAGACCAGTCAGTGAGATGCTGTGGGAGGATATTGTAGTATAATACAGTCTGAAATGTGAGGATATTGTAGTATACTGTAAAAGCAGTGTGAAATGTGAGGATATTGTAGTATACTGTAATTCAATTCAATTCAACTTTATTTCGCCATGTATACAGATACTAGGAATTGTTTTTGGTTTTCTCCATGCAGGCTATAGTATCACAAATAGAACAACAAGACAACACAGAACAACAATACAAGGACAGATAGTACCAGACAGTATGAGCAAAATAATAAATAAGAATGGAGGTAGTGCAACAATAATAATGTTAAATAAAGTTAAATAAAGTGCGATAAAGTTCGTGTGTGAGAGCTATTTAGGAGGGCTATTGCTTGGGGGAAAAAACTGTTGAGGTGACGTGATGTTTTGGTCATGATGGCCCTGTATCGCTGTCCAGAGGGGAGACGGTTAAAGAGACTGTTAGCAGGATGTGAGGGGTCTGCCGTGATCTTCATTACTTTCCTGAGGGATCTGGAGCTGTGAAGGTCCTTGATGGAGGGAAGAGGGCAGCCGATGATGCGCTCTGCTGCCCGTACGACTCTGATAAGACCAGTCTGATATGTGAGGATATTGTAGTCTACTGTAAGACCAGTCTGATATGTGAGGATATTGTAGTATACTGTAAGAGCAGTCTGATATGTGAGGATATTGTAGTATGCTGTAAGACCAGTCTGATATGTGAGGATATTGTAGTATACTGTAAGAGCAGTCTGATATGTGAGGATATTGTAGTATACTGTAAGAGCAGTCTGAAATGTGAGGATATTGTAGTCTACTGTAAGAGCAGTCTGATATGTGAGGATATTGTAGTATACTGTAAAAGCAGTCTGATATGTGAGGATATTGTAGTCTACTGTAAAAGCAGTCTGAATGAGGGCCTTCTGACGGGCCTAATGATGGAAGAGAGGAATGGGGCTTTAATCATGTTAAATCAAGCACATGGACTGCAGATGAAGAGAGGCCAGGCTGAGTGTGAGGTCCAGTGGCAGTGCATGCACTAACTAACGTATGGGAGTACATCAAGACACTAAAGTCTGGTTTGAGATTTAAAATAAATACATTTGATTTGTATAAAGTAATTGCCCTTTTCTCATTTTAAACACATTGTTATTTAGCTCCTGATTTAAATACTACTTTCGGTGTCCATACGTAAGTTAAAAGAAGTTGAGAATGACAATTTCATCATCCTTTCTTAAATCTGCTTTTCTTAGTTCCCTAAGAACTAGTTTCTCTGAGTATTAAATGCCTAATCTTGTCATTTAATACTCATGTTTGTCTTTACATTTTGTTGCCCAGTGAAATTGGCAATTCAAATATGATCCTAGACATTTTTCAGGGCATTTGTAAAACATTACAAATGCCCTGAAAAAGGTCTAGGGTTATTCTTGCATGGTTGTTACGGCCCAAAGTGATATGATTAGGTATTCATGTACAAGTGTTCTTTACCCCATTTTCAGTGACCATTACTTTAGTCTCCAAATGATAAACTCTCTTGGCCCAAACTTAATTAATCACGTGTAAACCTTTGAAATGATGTTCCTAAAAACCCATTATTCCTTACAGTAAAGCAGGCAAATTGTCTTTCTTTGCATCACAATCTACTGACATTTGTACATTTCAATTGTAGTCCAACACAGTAAAAACATAAATCTTGCAATTTTGCAAAAGGAATGTTGTTCCATACGTCAAATTGCTTAGAAAAGAAGCATAAGGCAAAGATGCACAAATGGCCAAGGATAAGTACATGAGACGCTTGTAGTTTGAGAAACAGTTGCTTTTCACACAAGATACCAGTGTCATCTGCTGTTTTGAAAGGACAACACCATGTTCCAAGCCCCTGACCGTAGAGACAACAGACACAAAACAAAAAGGAAATGTAAATGGGTCAAACAACCCAGACATTGGACTATGAATGTCTTAAAGACTATTATGGTTGGATGATTCTAAGTTTGATGTGATGTGAAGTCCAAATCACAATATATCTTTCAAGTGTCTTTGCTAAATTAAGCATATGTAGCTACATAACACGTTGTTGTTTTTTTCTTTTCTTTTTCTATACTTGATTGTGTCAGTTAATATCATTGATACATTCCTGTTATTTAAACATCTTTACACAATTTTCGATCATTTAAACCTTTTGTTATCCTTCACCCATACCAAAAACACAGTGCATATGTTCACAACAAAGTAAGTACCAGTATAGATGTTACTGAATATAGTGTGTATCTCCATACATCTTCACATATACATACATATTTATACATTCATGTATAAACATACACATCATTTCAAAGTCTTTATAATGTCATTATAGAGGTAGGCCTGCTACCGCTACTAGAGTTTTCTAATACAGTTTCACATATATTTACCCAAATCATCGTGTATGATCAGCATATTCTCCCCACATTCCCTGGAACTGGAATTGTTCTGTGTATATGGATATGGCTGATGATGTAAGCATATTCCTGCCAATAGGTTGATCTTATGTAGAGTTAAATATCTTTAAAACTCTGTGTCCCCTGATTATCAGGTGCAGTTGTTTTCAATTTCTTGTTATAATATTCATTGAGGTCTTCAAGCCACGGAGTTGAAATACGGTTCTAATATAGACGTCCATGTGAACATGTACATTTCAACAGCCAGTGTAATTGACATTGACTCAATACTGACATTTCACCCTTTGTGTTTTGGGCATTTTATCTCTTGTATCCTTTTAGACCTTCACCACAGCTCAAATTGCAACATATTTGTAATGTTTTTTTTTGCTGTATTAAAAACATGTAGATACTTAATACAATGCATACCAATATTTAATGTCAGTCGAAAGAATTCCTACTACAATGGTACATTGAAATCTGAAACAAACTCAATTTCATTATCTTTGTCGTTGTTGAAGACTTGAAATCTGCACTCAGATTCAGACTCCAGAGGTGGAAGTTGGCTTCAGTAGGAAATGTTATCCCTTCTGAGGATGTCACCGTACCGAATTACATTTACATTTAGTCATTTAGCAGACGCTTTTATCCAAAGCGACTTACAAGGATGTATACACATTTTTACATTTTACACTGATGGCACAACTGCACATCAGTGTCTTGCTCAAGGACGCTGCGACAGGGAATCGAACTAGCAACCTTCTGATTACTAAACGACTTCTCTACCTCCTGAACCACTGTCGCCCGCCAGTGTGCTATAGCACACTTTGCACCGTACAAGAGGGAATATGCGAGACTACCTTCATTCAAATTGTTATATTTTTTGTTAGGTGCTGAAATTTGTGTTCATATGTACAGGTGTGACATGATAGAAATTTGGAGAAAAACTGAGGGAGTCGTGGGATACACAAAATGATGATATTTGATCAGGAGCTCATTCAAAAAGCAGCAACATAATTGTACCCACTTTTATTTCAAAAGCTAGTGCCTTATTTGTTTAGTAGACATTAGGGATGGGCATAATTCATCGACGATCGATTAATTGATCATTAAGAATTTCCTCGATGAAATTATTTTTTCATCGATTAAAACATGTTCTCCTGCGTAGTGTGCGTGTAATTTATTTATTGTAGGGCTGTCAAAGTTAACGCGTTATTCTATGAGATTATTGTGGCGGAGATTAATGCAATCAAATATTTGAACGCAGTTAACGCAACTTTGTTTACTTCCGGTGCGCATTGACCCATGGCACGAAACCGCCCCTTGTCTGCAGTCAGTTAGATAGAAGAGACCGAGACGGTAGTTGAAGATGGAGAGAGCTGAGGGATTGTTGGGCGGAAAGTTTCTGTTTAAGAGGCAAAATGACAGAACAATCGACAAAACTAAAGTTGTATGTAGCATTTGTCAAGCTGAATGTAGCTATCACAGAAGCAGCTCGTGTTTAAGTAATCACCTTAATGCAAAGCACCCGACAGAAAGCAGTCCCAGGTTAGATGGTCGCCAACCCACACTCCACGACTTCTCTAGGAAATTAACTAGACCAGTCCGTGAAAAGGTTACCAACGCTGTAGCAGTTTAGGTTGCCGGTGACTGTCGGCCCATCAACATAGTTGAAGACGGTGGGCTGACTGAGGTGATTCGAATTGCTTCAGGGGACAATTCTTACGATTTACCGTCGAGGGGCACCATTGTGTCTCGCATACATTCCTTGGCTGATGGCGAGAGAGCACGAAAAAAATACAATTAAACAACAGTGTCTAAAATACACTCGTGATTACTCGTTAATTTATAAGATTTAGTCTTTAGAAGAAAACAAACTTTTAATCACGATGAATCTAGATTAATGAATTTCAAAATGTGAGATTAATTAGTTAGAGAGAAAAAAAAAACGAAGGTCAGTTGTGTTTATGAGCACCGGCTTCTAGCTGTCGGCTCCGCTGCTTAAGAGTACAGCAGCGCATATTTTCAAGTGAAACCATTGAACGGATCCCGTTTAACTACCACAAGAGTTGTCCATCTTGTAAGTTTAACTGCCACAAGAGTTGTTCATCTGGTAATAAAGATCTCAATGAGGAAACACGCTGTGTTTTTTCTATTTTCACTGCATTTTAATATAGCCTATAAATAGTGAATTTTAATATAAAAATATTAATGATTAATCGAAAATCGATCGTTAATTCTCCCGACGATCGATTAAGACAATTTAATCGAATGCCCATCCCTAGTAGACATATATATCCAAAGTGACATGACCTTTCATTGCCACAGCCTTGCTGTATTATACTATAGAATGTTCTTCTACCATAGATCCCACCATAACTGAAGCTGTTCCTGAAGTGTCTCCTCTTGTGCACAGGGCCCCTCCAGCATGAAGGGTGTTTCTGACGTGTCTTCTCCTCTGCACAGGGCCGCCGGCATGAAGGGTGTGTCTGACGTGTCTTCTCCTCTGCACAGGGCCGCCAGCATGAAGGGTGGAGGCCGGGGGAAGGAGCCGCCTGTGGAGGGGGAGGTGAGTGGGAAACGGCCCAAGCGCAAGTGTCTACAGTGGCATCCTCTTCTCTCCAAGAAAGCCTTGGAGTTCTCTGAGGAGGAAGAGGAGGAGGATGAGGAAGAGTTGGATAAAGTAAGCATATTGGATGTAGCGTGTGTATTTATGTGGCGTGTTTTGAACTTAGGTCATGTAATATAGTTGCTTTCCATCTCTACAGATCCTCTTTTGCGTTAGTCTAGAGCCATTTTACAATCATGAATCAGTAATTTGCATTTCGTTGTGGTGAATTTATCTTCATGATATAACTTGCACATGGTGTGGGGGTAATATATATAAAAATAGGCTGAAACTTCATCTACTACAGATAACATCACCGTTCAGCCCAAGATTACAAAGGATTATGATTAGTGCTGTACTTTTAAATAATTTGATTGTTTATTCCCGAATGCTTTGAGAGCTGTTTGAGGTCATGTTTGACTCCCTGGTTAGCAAATACCAAACCATGAGTTCTGACAGAGTTCTGCATAGGATGTCGGCAAGATTATACCAGATGGTTATACCTGACCAGATTTCTTCCCATATCCAAAAGACGAATGCAAGTGATCATTTTGTTAACTAGTGGTGGAATGTTGGAAGCTTATTTGGATTACACAAAGCGAACCCACATTCTCAAAAACTATGGGGACGAACTACTGTTGATCACACCATCTGTCTCATTTAAATGAGGTATGGGGCATATGAAGCCTTCTCTTTCAAGAAGGAACGCTTTTCCTTAGATAACTGCACAGATAATTGAATTATTAACAAAATGTCCTCTTAAAATCAGTAATAAATCCGATGTGTGTGTGGTTGCTTGTGCGCCCCCAGGGGACTGTGCTGTGCGTCCAGACTGAAGGGAAGGAGGCGGCGTGTGGGGCCGTGGAGGAGGGGGAGGAGGACACGTCGGAGCAGCGCGCCCGCCGGCCCATGAATGCGTTCTTACTCTTCTGCAAGCGCCACCGCTCCCTGGTGCGCCAGGAGCACCCCCGACTGGACAACCGCGGGGCCACCAAGATCCTGGCTGACTGGTGGGCGGTACTGGAGCCCAAGGAGAAGCAGAAATACACAGATATGGCAAAAGAGGTTGGTGGGCCGCCCTCCTGGCAGACGGTCTTGAAATGCAAATTAGGTTCATTCTTAACCTCTGCCAATTCATGGATCTCCTAAGCTGTTTGGGTATTTTTTTCCACCAGACTGTCTGATTTTTGTATTGCTGGGATTGCTGGCACTTTTAGTACATTAATCATGAGTGCATGCAAGTATACTAAGTATACTTGAATTAAGTATACTTCAGTGTACTTTTTTCATCTGGGGCTATTTTATTAGGGTGCACTATTATTATTCTTTCAGAACACTCCTATTTGTTTTGAAAATCAACTGAAATTGAACATGATAGTAGCACATACAAATCCACTAAACTTTAACCTACATTTGAAGCATTCAAAGCACACTACTTTGTTTTGCACTAATAAAATACTTGTTCATATGTTTGGGCTAGTATACTTTATATGAATACACTAAACATCATTTTAAGTATTCGTGCTAATTAGTGTACTTGTAATTAGTACATTTGCAATACATATTTAATACACTTGTATTTAGCAATGTACTTGTTTTTTGCAATTATTATTTTACATTGTAAGACTATAGAAAGAGACAGAGAGTAATGTCTTGTGGTTTCAGATGCAATGCATAACAAAATAATCAAAAATATTGTATTTTCTATACATCAAATCAGTTTCCAAACAATAGTAATTGTGTCAATTTGAAGTCAGAAATGTATGCCCCTGATAGAGGGCTTTATGTTTGGAGCCTTTTCAGGCTAAATAATTGAAATATAATATAATATAATGGAAATGAAATATGGAAAATAAATTGGCTCACATCCCAAACAAACTTAGTTCAAAATTACTGACTTTGGCTTTATTTAATGTCTTGGCAGAGGGCGTGTCAGTGCCACGTCGAACAACCTGTTCCTCTCTTGTCTTTGTTCTAGTACAAGGATGCCTTTATGAAGGCAAACCCTGGCTACAAATGGTGTCCAACTACCAACAAGCCTGTCAAGAGTTCCTCTCAGGCAGTTGGCAATGCCCGCAAAAAAGTCTGGTCTTTTCCCACCAACCCCACGAAGGACCCTCCTGTTACCAAAAAAGTGCCCAAGACTGACAACAAGCCACAGCTTAACTTCGCCATGGCAGGTGTGTTTTTGAATTTACCTTCATGTTGTGCTTTCCTAAACACTGTGGTGAATGTCATCTCTTACTTCTCTCCTTAACTCTGTGGTGAATGTCATCTCTTACTTCTCTCCTAAACTCTGTGGTGAATGTCATCTCTTACTTCTCTCCTTAACTCTGTGGTGAATGTCATCTCTTACTTCTCTCCTTAACTCTGTGGTGAATGTCATCTCTTACTTGTCTCCTAAACTCTGTGGTGAATGTGATCTCTTACTTCTCTTACTTGTCTCCTAAACTCTGTGGTGAATGTCATCTCTTACTTCTCTCCTTAACTCTGTGGTGAATGTGATCTCTTACTTCTCTCCTAAACTCTGTGGTGAATGTGATCTCTTACTTCTCTCCTAAACACTGCGGTGAATGTCTTCTCTTACTTCTCTCCTAAACTCTGTGGTGAATGTGATCTCTTACTTCTCTCCTAAACTCTGTGGTTGAATGTGATCTCTTACTTGTCTCCTAAACTCTGTGGTGAATGTCTTCTCTTACTTCTCTCACTTTAATTCCACAGATCCTACCAAAATGGGAGGGCTCAGTCTGCTGCTGTTGGCTGGCGAGCATGCCCTGACTGCCAGAGAGGTATGATTTAACATCATCTTATTTGAACCATAACTCTTAACACTGAACACACATCAACAGCCTGTGTTGCTTTTATTCTTTGGTGCTGAAATGAGATGAGATAGTGTGCTTACTTCCTCGTGCTCAAACATGTGTCGATGTTTTTCTGATTCAGACTTAAACAGTAAAACACTGCCTGATAGTGTTCACCTCTCCCCCCTCCTGTGTATATGGAGTGGTTGGGTCTACACTGGGTTTAGTGTTTACACTTAGAAAGTTAGCACACACTTCTGTCTAGAGTGACTTCCAGTTCAGGTTAACTGTTGCACTGATGGAACTGTATTGTTACTTTTATATTTTTGATTTTAATTTTTTATGCTTACATTATCCTCACGTCCTCTGCTAAGTTGGTTACAAGATTTATAATGAGTATCTGCGTGCAAATCTGTTTCGATGATTTTTGACAGTTTTGAAGTCCAAATGTAGACAGCTGTCTTCCTTGACTCTGTAGCATGAGCATACGTCTATATTGTGAGCTTGAGATTAGCATACAACTCATCGTGTAATTCTGTCTGCAGTGAAAGTGTGTAGGCCTGCCTTTCAAAGGAAAGAGTTCTGTCTCATGGCCAGTCTTTAAAGCTGAGTTGTAGATTGCACTGATTAACCGGCAGCCTATCTCACCTCACCCTGTCCAAGTCATTGCACAACCGCCAAGCTTTCCTGCTGCACCTTCTCTCTTGTTGTTGCCACAATCACATGTGAAAAGAAATGTTTAAATGTTTCATATTAACGGTTATTTACATTAACAGTTAAAATATGGTATAATAGTGAGTTGACACGTATACATATATTGATATATAGATTAAAACATCCAAATTGTACTGAAACGGTGGTAATACAAAAAAGAGAAGAGACTTTAATGTTTGGCTTTTTGTATTTTTTATTTTATTTGTGCAGCTGTCATCTAATACTTCCCCCGCTGTTGTCACAAATGCTACTAAACACCATGGAAAATCGGCCCTCTTTCAGCTCGCTGAGGTAAGATCACAGATAATCTGGTATCTGTGTTGTCTGATATAGGTATGTTTCAATCCGCGTAGTTGATGCTACAACAGCCACCACTTCCTCCTCAGTGTGTGTGTGCGTCACTCACGTCTTTTTGGGAGAAATGGTCTTTTGCTGATTGGGGAAAAAAAGGAAACGGAACATTTAATCAACTTTGTGTTCTTCTTAGATTTCCTCCAATACTCATCGGCCTCCTGCGGAATGTAAACAGGAGGAGGAGGAGAGCACTCTGGGAAGCCTCGCTGAGGTGAGGAGGACTGCAGAGCAAATTTGAATTCTTTAGTTAATGCTAAACTGTTCAAAATGTCATCCCACACTGTATGTTTGCTTAACGTAAAGGCCAAGGCTCCAGCTCCAGCTGTGATTGTAGTGAGTACAGTGGTCAGCGCTCCAGCTGTGATTAGTAGTACAGTGGTCAGTGGTCAGGGCTCCAGCTGTGATTGTGATTGTGGTGAGTACAGTGGTCAGTGGTCAGCGCTCCAGCTGTGATTGTGATTGTGGTGAGTACAGTGGTCAGTGCTCCAGCTGTGATTAGTAGTACAGTGGTCAGGGCTCCAGCTGTGATTAGTAGTACAGTGGTCAGTGGCTCCAGCTGTGATTGTAGTGAGTACAGTGGTCAGTGGTCAGCGCTCCAGTTGTGATTGTGGTGAGTACAGTGGTCAGTGCTCCAGCTGTGATTGTAGTGAGTACAGTGGTCAGTGGTCAGAGCTCCAGCTGTGGTGAGTAGTACAGTGGTCAGTGGTCAGTGGCTCCAGCTGTGATTGTAGTGAGTACAGTGGTCAGTGGTCAGCGCTCCAGCTGTGATTGTGATTGTGGTGAGTACAGTGGTCAGTGCTCCAGCTGTGATTGTAGTGAGTACAGTGGTCAGTGCTCCAGCTGTGATTGTAGTGAGTACAGTGGTCAGTGGTCAGAGCTCCAGCTGTGGTGAGTAGTACAGTGGTCAGCGCTCCAGCTGTGATTGTGGTTAGTACAGTGGTCAGTGCTCAGCGCTCCAGCTGTGATTGTGGTTAGTACAGTGGTCAGTGGTCAGGGCTCCAGCTGTGATTGTGGTTAGTACAGTGGTCAGCGCTCCAGCTGTGATTGTGATTGTGGTGAGTACAGTGGTCAGTGCTCCAGCTGTGATTAGTAGTACAGTGGTCAGCGCTCCAGCTGTGATTGTAGTGAGTACAGTGGTCAGGGCTCCAGCTGTGATTGTAGTGAGTACAGTGGTCAGTGGTCAGCGCTCCAGCTGTGATTGTGGTTAGTACAGTGGTCAGTGGTCAGGGCTCCAGCTGTGATTGTGGTTAGTACAGTGGTCAGTGGTCAGCGCTCCAGCTCCAGCTCCAGCTGTGATTGTGGTTAGTACAGTGGTCAGTGGTCAGAGCTCCAGCTGTGGTGAGTAGTACAGTGGTCAGTGCTCCAGCTGTGATTGTAGTGAGTACAGTGGTCAGTGGTCAGCGCTCCAGCTGTGATTAGTAGTACAGTGGTCAGTGGTCAGCGCTCCAGCTGTGATTGTGGTTAGTACAGTGGTCAGTGGTCAGGGCTCCAGCTGTGATTGTGGTTAGTACAGTGGTCAGTGGTCAGGGCTCCAGCTCCAGCTGTGATTGTGGTTAGTACAGTGGTCAGTGGTCAGCGCTCCAGCTGTGATTGTGATTGTGGTTAGTACAGTGGTCAGCGCTCCAGCTCCAGCTGTGATTGTGATTGTGGTGAGTACAGTGGTCAGTGCTCCAGCTGTGATTAGTAGTACAGTGGTCAGCGCTCCAGCTGTGATTGTATTGAGTACAGTGGTCAGGGCTCCAGCTGTGATTGTAGTGAGTACAGTGGTCAGTGGTCAGGGCTCCAGCTGTGATTAGTAGTACAGTGGTCAGCGCTCCAGCTCCAGCTGTGATTGTGATTGTAGTGAGTACAGTGGTCAGTGGTCAGCGCTCCAGCTGTGATTAGTAGTACAGTGGTCAGCGCTCCAGCTGTGATTGTGGTTAGTACAGTGGTCAGTGGTCAGGGCTCCAGCTCCAGCTGTGATTAGTAGTACAGTGGTCAGTGGTCAGGGCTCCAGCTGTGATTGTAGTGAGTACAGTGGTCAGGGCTCCAGCTGTGATTAGTAGTACAGTGGTCAGTGGTCAGTGCTCCAGCTGTGATTGTGGTTAGTACAGTGGTCAGGGCTCCAGCTGTGATTGTGGTTAGTACAGTGGTCAGTGGTCAGTGGCTCCAGCTGTGATTAGTAGTACAGTGGTCAGGCCTGCTGGCTAGCTCTGTGCTCCATCTTTTCCCTGTTGATCATCAGTAGAATAAGAGGGGATGATCACTGGGCAATGTGCTGCATGCTACAATAGTGGTGAATTGAACCTGCCACCAGCTCCCAAAGGCCAACGCCTACCAATAGGTCTTAGACCAAAACCTACCAAACCCTACCAAAGGCTAAATAAATTGCAAATGCATATTTCACCTTTCTCACTCGTTTTGATGATGGTGTTTCAGTGATAACGCTATGCCTGTTTGGTCAATAACACACATTCAACCCGTTTTTACTGTTTTTGGTGTCTCTAGTTCCACTAAGTGGAATTCTGTAACACAGTGGAATCACTTATTTCCCTGTTTGACACCTGAATCTCTCTTTCCTCTCTTTCTCTTCTAGTCCTCTGGAAATTCAGTGCCTGGTCCAGCAGTCTCGCCCAAAAACCATGGTCACGCCGCGTCCCCTTTATTTCAACTCGCCGAGGTACCTACTCACGACCTACGACCTTCTCACACTCTGAAGTGCAGCAAAGAATGTTGGACCTCTTGAACCATTATTATTCTTGGCCAAACAGGAGAAAGAATGAATCAATAATTTGATCATTTTATGACCTAAGTCATTTGATAACTACCCATAGGGTCTCAGGGGCTCTTAAGGATGATGCCATGTAGCTTCTCATAAGTGAGGGATATGTCTTCTCATAAGTGAGGGATATGTCTGCAAGGTGACTCTCTGCCATGTTAAGCAGCATAGTTAAGAGGATGGGCTAATTGATATGTTTTCTGTCGATCAGATTTCCTCCAGTACTTCCAAGCCCTCAGTTTCTGATGGAAAGCAGTGTGGTCAGTCAGCTCTCTTCCAGCTTGCTGAGGTATTCTTAAACCTGTTCTTACCACCAAAACACTCTCTTATTCTCCCCAAGATAACTGAAGGCATCTACCTCCACGATATTGATTTTTATTTGGATATAACAAGTTCATTGGGACAAACCATTGTTGCAGACAGAAATCAGTTCATAGTTTTTAATGTTACAGATATAACTAGCAGCTTTTTGGTGTAATATTTCCACATTCAGGCCATGGTAACAGTTTAAATGGCGCAATGAAATGTATGAGCCATGTACCTGTGTTCAGCTCCCATATGTGACTGGGTGTGTGTGTGTGTGTGTGTGCAGATGTGTTCAGCTCCCATATGTGACTGGGTGTGTGTGTGTGTGTGTGCAGATGTGTTCAGCTCCCATATGTGACTGGGTGTGTGTGTGTGTGTGTGCAGATGTGTTCAGCTCCCATATGTGACTGTGTGTGTGTGTGTGTGTGTGTGTGTGTGCAGATGTGTTCAGCTCCCATATGTGACTGTGTGTGTGTGTGTGTGCAGATGTGTTCAGCTCCCATATGTGACTGTGTGTGTGTGTGTGTGTGTGTGTGTGTGTGTGTGTGTGTGTGCAGATGTGTTCAGCTCCCATATGTGACTGTGTGTGTGTGTGTGTGTGTGTGCAGATGTGTTCAGCTCCCATATGTGACTGGGTGTGTGTGTGTGTGTGTGCAGATGTGTTCAGCTCCCATATGTGACTGGGTTTGTGTGTGTGTCTGCAGATGTGTTCAGCTCCTATATGTGACTGTGTGTGTGTGTGTGTGTGTGTGTGTGTGCAGATGTGTTCAGCTCCCATATGTGACTGGGTGTGTGTGTGTGTGTGTGTGCAGATGTGTTCAGCTCCCATATGTGACTGGGTGTGTGTGTGTGTGTGTGCGTGCAGATGTGTTCATCTCCCATATGTGTGTGTGTGTGTGTGTGTGCAGATGTGTTCAGCTCCCATATGTGACTGGGTGTGTGTGTGTGTGTGTGTGCAGATCTGTTCAGCTCCCATATGTGACTGTGTGTGTGTGTGTGTGTGTGTGCAGATGTGTTCAGCTCCCATATGTGACTGTGTGTGTGTGTGTGTGCATATGTGTTCAGCTCCCATATGTGACTGTGTGTGTGTGTGTGTGTGTGTGTGTGTGTGTGTGTGTGTGCAGATGTGTTCAGCTCCCATATGTGACTGTGTGTGTGTGTGTGTGCAGATGTGTTCAGCTCCCATATGTGACTGGGTGTGTGTGTGTGTGTGTGTGCAGATGTGTTCAGCTCCCATATGTGACTGGGTGTGTGTGTGTGTGTGTGCAGATGTGTTCAGCTCCCATATGTGACTGTGTGTGTGTGTGTGTGTGCAGATGTGTTCAGCTCCCATATGTGACTGGGTGTGTGTGTGTGTGTGTGCAGATGTGTTCAGCTCCCATATGTGACTGTGTGTGTGTGTGTGTGCAGATGTGTTCAGCTCCCATATGTGACTGGGTGTGTGTGTGTGTGTGTGCAGATGTGTTCAGCTCCCATATGTGACTGGGTTTGTGTGTGTGTCTGCAGATGTGTTCAGCTCCTATATGTGACTGTGTGTGTGTGTGTGTGTGTGTGTGCAGATGTGTTCAGCTCCCATATGTGACTGGGTGTGTGTGTGTGTGTGTGTGTGTGTGCGTGCAGATGTGTTCATCTCCCATATGTGTGTGTGTGTGTGTGTGTGTGTGTGTGTGCAGATGTGTTCAGCTCCCATATGTGACTGGGTGTGTGTGTGTGTGTGTGTGCAGATGTGTTCAGCTCCCATATGTGACTGGGTGTGTGTGTGTGTGTGTGCAGATGTGTTCAGCTCCCATATGTGACTGGGTGTGTGTGTGTGTGCGTGCAGATGTGTTCATCTCCCATATGTGACTGTGTGTGTGTGTGTGTGTGTGTGTGTGTGTGTGCAGATGTGTTCATCTCCCATATGTGACTGGGTTTGTGTGTGCAGATGTGTTCATCTCCCATATGTGACTGGGTTTGTGTGTGTGTGTGTGTGTGTGTGTGTGCAGATGTGTTCATCTCCCATATGTGACTGGGTGTGTGTGTGCAGATGTGTTCATCTCCCATATGTGACTGAGTTTGTGTGTGTGTCTGCAGATGTGTTTGGCCTCTGAGGCGGAGAAGAGAGGGGCCTTGTGTCCCCAGCCTGCAGGTGACTCTGCTCCCGTTCTCCCCGAGGACAGTTCCACACACATGGATCCCATGGATCAAAGAGACTCCCCCGACCTGCCTCCATCAGCACCTTCCTCCTCCTCCTCCTCCTCCTCCTCCTCTACGTCTCCTTCCTCCTCGGCCTCCTCCACCCCTACCGACAAAACACCGCCACTCCTCAGCCAGCCCAAGAATGTGAAAAAGAAAAAGAAGGACTGCAAAGAATCTCTCAAGGCCGACAAGACTCAAGGTTCGGTGAAGAAAGCCTCGAAGAAGCGCCAGTCCTCGGAGTCTGACTTGGACAGTGTCATTGAAGCCGTGGCCAAAGGGACCTGGGGCGCGGGGGAGACGCCCAGGAAGAAGGCCCGCGTCCCCGTCAGTGACAAGAGCCCTTCCCCCGAGCCACAGCACTCGCCAAAAAAGAAGACGAAGCCTAAAGTGAAGAAACCACTCAAAGCAAAAGAAGAGGCGTTGGAGGAGGAGGAGGAGGAGGAAGAGGAGGAGGAGGTGGTGGTGCAAAAAGAAGAAGAGGAAGAGGAGGATGGCGGCAAGCCACAAGATCTGCCTGTGGTGAAGGAGGAGAGTGCAATATCCCCCAAGAGGGACGGTGTTGAGGCACCCTGCGAGAAGACGGACTCCCTCGTGGGGAGGGAGGACATGGAGCCCCACAGCCCTCTGGAGGCCCTGGTCAAGTGTGAGGAGAGAGACGCCGCCGACATCAAGACACCGGAGAGCTGTGGCTCCAGGAAGTCTGAGCGCAGCTGCAAGGGGGCCCTGTACAAGACGCTGGTGTCGGAGGGGATGCTAACGTCACTGAGAGCCAACGTGGATAGAGGTGATTGTCATTTTCACCATACAGTACCAGTCAAAAGTTTGGACACACCTTTAATTTTTTTGAGAAGTGTTTTCACTACTTTTATTATTTTCTACAATGTAGATTAATACTGAAGACATTTTAACTATGAAAGAACACATATGGAATGATGTACTAAACAAAAAAAAGTGTTATCTACCATGTAGAAAATAATAAAAGTAAAGAAAACACTTCTCAAAAAAAATGAGAAGGTGTGTCCAAACTTTTGACTGGTACTGTATATCAGTATCACTATCTGCTACAGGTTTAGTCCACACAGTAAGTGTGACAAGTATGTGTGCTTAAATTTACCATTTCCAAGAAATTACGAGTATATTTTTGGGGTGGTTTACCAGGAAAAAGAGGCTCTATCCGAGGGAGTGTGTCGGATCAGGAGGGGGCGTGGACCGACGAGGCCTGGACCTTTGCTCAGACTAGTGCGAGCAACCCCAAGAAGCTGAAGAAGTCTAAATCTAAAGATGAGACCGCGCCAGGGTGAGCAGTGTCTCCTCAACATGTTTGATTGCATGCTGGCTTCAAGAGGTTTTCTTTTCTCTAGAACCGTTGTGTTGAAGCATATATTTACATCTACATATATCAGTATGTACAGACATTTAGAATTATTTTTTGTCCGTTTAGCTCCACATTTGTTAATAGTCATGTATTTAATCTTTTTACATTTTACAATAGTCATCATTTTGACCCTCTTATCTCCCGCAGTCTAGGAAAACTAGAAGAGGAGTTTGAGAAGAAGTTCAACAGCTTGCCACAGTATAGCCCTTTGACATTTGACAAAAAGAACACCTCTGTCGCCAAGAAGAAGAAACCATGTTCCACCATTCTCGCTGATCAAGTCAAGCCTACTAAGGGTGAGCCGAAAGTGTTTGTGGGGCTTTTTACTGACCTCAGTTCCTCCATCCTCTCCTCCACCCACTTCCTGTTCACATTGTGCCTCAACGTACACGCTGCAGCTCTCTGACACGACGGCCACTTCACCTTACCAGGCCGTGTTCCCTTATTCTGTTTTGTTTTTACCATGCAACTTACCAGGCCTGTTCCCTTTCTGTCTTCTGTTTTTAATATTAGGTTCATCTGCATCTCAGAAAAAAACCTTATTCCACAAGATCGTTAGCAAATACAAGCACAAAAAGGAGAAGCCCAATACCTTGGATAAAGGTGAACTAGTTCTGCCATGTCCTGTCCTGTCATGTTGTGTTGTGTTGTCATGCCTTTTATTTTACTTCTGGAGTTAATATGCATGGCTTTTGAAGGAGGTAACAGTTCATTTATATAGCACTTTTCATACAAAGAGTGCAGCTCAAAGTGCTTTATATAAAGACAAATGTAAATAGTAATAAATGGACCACACAAGGATAAACAAGGCAATGCATCTGTGCCCCATGTAAAACCGTCGTCTAAAGTAGGGCAGTCAGAAGTGGTTGCAAAGGCTTTGCTTATTTGAGCATTTCCTGTTTTGAACTGAAAGAGGTCGTCATGGTACATGTAGGTCAACATAGGTTGTAGACTTGAAATAGGACAATTACTGGAAAATGACTGTAGTAGACTCTGAGAATCACATCCTTGGTAGTACTATTCGTGCAGTATGTCACAATGAAAATGCCATTTTAACTCCTAAACGACGTCCACAACGAGGAGATCCCATTCCATTCTTATTCTTGTCTACCTAAACTACAAATGTTAGAAGGTTGGTATGCATGGATTGTCAACATTGTAGTTGTTGTAATGGCACCGAATGGTCCTAAAAAGGCATGTTTCTCCCCCTCCCTCCTGTTGGCAGCCATAGCCGTGTGCCAGTCCCCTGTGCCCGAGGCCGTGCAGAAGGACACGCCGTGTGGCCAGGTGGCGCTGGAAGCCCAGCGGGCAGCCGACATGCTGGTGGGCAGTCAGAAGAGGAAGGCGAGGAAGAGTAAGATCACCCACCTGGTGCGCACCGCCGACGGCAGGCTGTCCCCAGCAGAGGGTGAGTGCTGCCCGTGAGCTTCCTTCTCCATACCATATTCACATGTATTCATGCTAACATTTGTATCCAAAGTCACAGGACACGTGTGAAGTGTACATTTGTATCCAAAGTCACAGGACACGTATGAAGTGTATATTTGTATCCAAAGTCACAGGACACGTATGAAGTGTACATTTGTATCCAAAGTCACAGGACACGTATGAAGTGTATATTTGTATCCAAAGTCACAGGACACGTATGAAGTGTATATTTGTATATCCAAAGTCACAGGACACGTATGAAGTGTATATTTGTATCCAAAGTCACAGGACACGTATGAAGTGTATATTTGTATCCAAAGTCACAGGACACGTATGAAGTGTATATTTGTATCCAAAGTCACAGGACACGTATGAAGTGTATATTTGTATATCCAAAGTCACAGGACACGTATGAAGTGTATATTTGTATCTGGAACAAACCAATGACCTTGGTGTTGTTAACACCTTGCGTGTATACTTGAGCCATAAGACCATTGCGTTGACTCAATGCCAGTAGGAGTTACTGCAGACATGGGTCGAGCCATGCACACAATGACTTGATACAGTCCACAGTCTAGTCCATGTCTGTGCTCCAGGGATGAAGCATTAGTGATGTAGGGGAAAATAAATGGCAGGGAATTTTCAATGACAAACCTTTAGTACCACCTATACATATGTGAACTGGACAATCAATCATTACTTATTCAGTGATTTAAAGCTCTGCTGCCAAAAGCTTGACCCTTTTTCAAATATCCCAAAAATATCCAAAATATCCAAAACTACATCAACATCAGTGGAAAGTCTCATTTTTGTTAGCTGTTCTGGTCAACTTGATTGGATGTTGGGTTTAAAAATGAATGCACATTTTGTGTGCCTGTATTTCACTGTGTGGGAGTGTGTTCAAATCACACATGCTCGTCGGCATTGGCTTCAGCCCTTCTAGTCTTGATCATGACCGCTTCGTGTATCAGGGCGAGCACGTATGATGTGTATGGAAATCCACTAAACTAAAGAAAACATATATTTAACATTTATTACACGTTATTTTGGTATTACATTCACAAAATTCAATATGCAATGGGCCTCTCTGTTTGTAACGCAGAAGACAAAGCCAAGGAGTTGTCCCAGGACAAGGATGAAAAGCCATGTACTGAAGAGTCTTTATGCAATGAAGAGGGCTGCTACGCTGCAGTAGACAGGAGGGATGCACCTGAAGGCCTGCCCGCCTTCTTCAGCCTGGCCGCCCTCGCTGAAGTAGCAGCCATGGAGAACGTGCACAGGTACGCTGTTTACTTCTTGACTTCAGCACATTACCTGGTTCTATATCTCTCTCTCTCTCTCTCTCTCTCTCTCTCTCTCTCTTTCTCTCTCTCTCTCTCTCTCTCTCTCTCTCTGTTTTGGGGGTTGCAACACTGTTTGTGTTTTGCTAGTGGACTGCTCCTCAAGTTGACGAGTTGACCTCCATAAGGGTGAACTCCGACCGGTTCTGTGGGTAGTTTATCAGGGTGAATTATGACTCATAAGTATGATGAACTGTTACACAGGCGTTTAGAGAAGGTTTGTTGTGTGATGATTACAAACCTTTTCCAGCACGGCTTCCTCTGCAGTGTCTGACTACTAGGGGTGGGAATCTCTTGGCACCTCACGATTCGATTCGATTCCGATTCAGAGGTCAACGATTCAATTCTAAACCGATTCTCGATTCTAAACCGATTATCGATTATCAATTCTAAACCGATAAAACGATTATTGATGCATCTCGATTTTTAAAACATTTGAGTTTGCTACTCAGAGTCTCAAATCACTTCCTACTTTGTGTTTGATAATTAAAGAAAATCAACAGATCTATTTTTTTATTAGAGAAAAAGTGTGTCCTTGTCACAATTATGACTTTCTATGAACAATGCAATAATCGATGCAGCTTGCATTTCAACACAAAATGAATGTGTAAAAAAAAAAAAAAAAAAAAAAAAAAATTTATTTTATAAAAAAATCGATTATGAACTTTTCTGAATCGAAACAGAATCGTTCTAGAGAGAATCGAGAGAAATCGAAAAATCGATTTTTCACCCACCCCTACTGACTACCATGTTCAGGTGGATGGCCTAATGACACTGGCTTGCCCTAATTAGTTGTCTCATGCGGTGTCTTCTTTCCAGGTTAAGCTGAGATAGTGATTAACTAAACCTCAAAACCTCCTACATAGCTTCTTCATGGGGTCTTCCTACAGTTTGGG
>NC_045159.1:29427956-29485456 GCF_900700415.2 Clupea harengus
CACAGGTTTAAAAAAAACACACTAGAAAAATCCAGTAGACTACAAATGTTGTCTCTGTCAATGTTGAATCCAAGTCAGATATAAGATGAGTTAGCTTACCGTAGCTTAAAAAGCCAGTTTGTGCTAAGCATCATATCTGCAGTTTTGCGAAAAAGAAAGAAAACTAAGTAAGTAAAATCAGAGTGCTTAAATAGCAGAGAATCACAACAACAGCCTTATTTAGTAAACAGAAGCATAGATAACCTGTATAAAAGACTAGTGCTGTGCGAGAGGTTTTCATCTAGTCCGTATTGTAATGGGAGGTGTGAACTGACATACCTAGAGCTGTCCACTTGTGATCAGATCACGATCATGCCAGGTGTGAACAGGCCCACAGACATTTGCCAAAGAAAAGGGAAAGTTGTCTTTAAATAGAAATTCTATACAAATATACATGGACAAAACAGTTGCTCCCAATTTTGTTGGTTGCATAAATCTTCAGGTCAAAAGTATATATTATCAGCACAAATAATTCTATACTTGGTGGGTAACTTTGACTTTTAACAAAGTACGGGCACCTTTGAATGCCTCTTAATTAAAGAAAGTATTTGCACCTTAAACCCTAACCAAAATATAAAAAAAATCTCTATCCCCCCATAACATACATGTCACATTCATCCCATTATAGCGAATTGTTTAAGCCTCCTCAATATCAAGAGGAAACTTTATTGAGTATGTTCTTGCTGTTGTATGTGTGCGAGCGTGTGTATGTGTATGCATTGCCCAACTTTGGTCTGATTTGAGCATTAGGCATGAAACTGTACCATTTCCTGTCGCCCACCCTCCCAACTTCTGTCACCTTTTTCTAAGTAGGAGATGCCTCTAGAAACCTATATTGCTTAACAGACTATTGATAATACCCTTTTGTGCTAGTACTGTCTCCTGAATGTAATGGATTTTGTACCTGTATTTTTCTAATTCTAATCCTTTCTTTCTGTGTGTGATGAACAAGGAAGGAAGAATTGTAGGCTGTTGACACAGGTGAATCGTTTGTAATAACATACAAGAGAGTCATCACAATCATAACAAAAAAAAAACATTTTTGAGACAGCTCAACCTTGCTTCATACATCACCTCACATGACAACAGAGAAAAAGGTAAACTTCTAAGACTCCGAAAGAGCACCCTGATTTGGAGGTCAAATCGAAGGTGAAAGAACACCCTGATTTGGAGGTCAAAGGTGAAAGAGCACCCTGATTTGGAGGTCAAATCAAAGGTCAAACCAGGGGCACTCAACCATTACAACAAAAAAAAAAAAAAATTGCCAAATCTTCGCATCGTATTTATTTTTATCTTTTTTTTTTTTTTCCTTTTTTTTTTCTTTGTATAAGTTGTTTAAGTCTTAAAACCTGAATATGCACCCAGAAAATGGCAGATATATTCTATTCTCTGTTGAAGAATGTACCCTCCATGGCTATCAAAGTATTTTGTGAAACAGTCTTGCTAGAGGTTTACACCAGGTCTGTTTCCTTGAGGGTTTCTTGAGATGTGCTTGACCTAATTTATGTCAATAGTACTGTATTCTGATATGTATGGACTTGATTGTTACAGCCCAGATGTTAATGCAGCCTTGCCTTACTGGACACCCTGCGTAGAAAGGGATCCCTTTTGCCATTGCCCTCAGCCCTTTTCACTGAGTTGTATGTCATAACACTGTCTGCTGACGCAACGCAATTCCTTGAACACCTATTAAAGTAACATATGTTTAACTTGTCTCTGACTATTTCTTTAGAGATTGCATTTAGACTAACACTGCCATTCTGCATACTGGATTGAGTCGCCAACCAACATGAGCCTTATGGAGATGCATGAAAATGCACCTTAGTTTAAGTCAACAAAAGCAACACCAATCAGAAAAAAACATAGATGATGTTTCTTGGTTGTGATCACTTATAACTGCATCAGTCTTTCTTTGCATGATATATATTTTCAGTAGAAGTGGAGCACTCATCCAACCACTACATTTCCACTACATTGCGTGTAATTGAACACCCTTTCCACCGACACTGAGCCTGTAGTGAATGAACACAAGCAATATGTCAACAAAATCTGCCTTGTGGCACTAGCTGTACAGAAGGTAATTGGTAAATGTGAAAGTGAAGATACAGATGGGACACTAAGACCTGTCATTTCAGTAACCAGCCAAGAGCAGTTGTATAAAATGCACAAACAACAGCAGTATGAGTCATCTTATTACTTTCAAAACGAGCTATCAAAGCTATTGTGTAGTGTGTGTTTGAAATAAATACAGAACTTCCATGATTTTGTCAATTGTGTTAATAAGACATCTGTAGTTCCGATAGAGGCTGGAAACAAACTGCACTAGTTGTGAGCAAATGATGTGCCTCCACCCTCAACAGGAAGTTGTGGTGCAGGTCAGTGATTACGTGCAGCCTTTGCGCAAGACACAAGTGGCAGGTTTACTCAACAAGATCAAGACACAAGCGGCAGGTATACTCAACAAGATCAAGACACAAGCGGCAGGTTTACTCAACAAGATCAAAGATACTGCACCTCTTACAATGAGTCCTCTCTGGGTCTTGTCCATGGTTTTTACCATAACAGGTAAGGCATTTATCGTTGTTTTTACATGTACTCTTTCAAATGTTTTTCCACATTTCCATTTCTATGTAATAATTTGACTGCTATACCAATGAATATGTACATTTTCAATCTTTCCGGTTGTGTTCAATATGTTGAGAAAACTATTATCTTTGTTTTTGAAAATAATGAACATAAACCTCAGACAAAAGTAACAGTTGAATCAGTCAGCTTCTGTTTTGCAGATTCTGTGGATGTCATCAAAGCTGCCAGAGGAAGCTCAGTCCACCTGCCTTGTGAACCGACCTTTCAAGAATATGACTTTGTTCATGTGAAATGGAGAAAAAGTGGACTTGTAAATCCCATATGTGAATATAGTCTAAATTTGACATATGTGAACCCTAAACATTGTCTACCATCCTTTAAACCCTCATTACATGGTCTGAATGTAGCACATTTTAAAAACAGTCACTCTGGATCCTACAGCTGCTTGACAACAAGAATTATACCACCACCTACGGAAGACATTTATAACACTACGATGGAACTTCATTCAATGGAGGGTAATTACCATTACGTGTTTAAAATGTAGTGTTTTGATCCCTTCTTGTGAAATGTTTACGTTTCTGATCTTACCATCTGAAATTAACAAAAAGGGACATGCCTTCAAGATACTAAGACATGCCTTCAAGATGACAGTAGGTTGTACATGCCTACAACCTACTGTCATCACTTTGAAAAAGTGTATACACTGTTTTGTGCTAAAGTGAATGACCCTTACTCTTTTATATATGTTTTAACTTTAGGGCCAAGCCTTGAGTTAGAACAGGTGAATACCACCAATGCTGACTGTGTTCAGCTGCTTTGTACACTGGATGACATCAATCAAGAGCAAGTTGACTTCATCTGGAACATCAACGGTCAGAATACATCTGGACAGGTGCAGGTCATCAACAGCTCTTTCAACGTAAGCAGCTCCCTACGTCTGTGTGGATCTGAGTGGAGAGATGGGGACACCATCACCTGCTCCGTTTCACATCTATCAGGTCACATTACATCAAGCCGGATAATTCCTGCACAGAAAGGTAAGCAGTGCCTATAAAGCCTATACATACTCTACTGTACTCCACTGAAACTGTAATATAGTAGGCTTCAAATGAACAGAAATAGTTATTACGCTCAGACTAATCCATTTCTGCTTCATTGAAACGGTCATGTGTATGTTGAATTGGCTTTAATTGTAGAACCATGTATAGTGTCCAGGTCAAAAGAATATATCTGTATTGTGTCTTTATTGACCAAGTCCATAGTAATACCCCTAGTTTAACCTCTGTGGCCGGGGTGGTGACAGAGAGCGCTATCTCCTTCAGCGGGAGGCCTACTGGATCTTTATGCTTCAAACAGTACACCCTAATGGTTTGAATGAAGAGCTAGTTTTGAACTGCTTTTTATGATCCCTCTGTGTAAAGATGTGTATATATTCACTGGGTTGTGCACATGAGTTGTGTGGAGCATATTGCTGATTGATGTATTAGGATACTATAGGAGAGGGGGCTGAAGTGGTTGTTGTATTACCGCCTCAATCATTCTGTTTGCATTTTTGTATTTTTGTTTAGCCTACTTGATTTGTCAAATTATTTAGTACAGTCTGAAGTACTGTGCCTTGTGTGCGAACATGTTGTGAATCTGTGCACCCTGGTGATGTCATGTGATTCACTTGTAACCCTTGACCCTTAACCCCTTTATGATAAAAAGCATCCATTCTGGTGTTCACGCTACACACTGACGATGACTTAGGCCGAAACGCGTCTGTGAATAAACTGGTCAAAATAAGCAATGAGACAAGCTTGAGAGTGCGGTTTTTTCTACTTTAACCTCTGTGGCCGTACCATTGTTGTGGAGGGGGCTGAACGAAACAGATCACAAGTAGGATAGTTGCACCGTTCACTCGCAGTTCAACACACTGATTTAGGCTACTTATTGTGTGAAAACAAATCAAATCAAATTAAAACGCATCACAGTATTTCCATTAATCACTAAGTGGCTACAACATTCCAACAGTCCTTCTTGTGTGTTTCTCCTAAACCAAATATGACAGCCAGACTAACTCAAACCACGTTTGAATGAAAATGGAGTAAAACTGAAAACACTACAAAACGTGTGTGAGTGACTATTCAGACCATACGATACATGTTTTCCGGAGTCTTCATTTCAATGACCTGTGTCAACAAAGATGACTTTCATTAGTTCAAAGGTTATTGTGACATTATAAATCAATCTTGTCAGGAATTGTCATATTTACAGCATATTAAAGTTGGCCACTAGGTGGCACCAAACTGACAAAACTATAACTAAAAATTGCCAAAGGCAGCACAAGGTAGAAAGAATCTGTTAACATGTCACTGATTGTGAACTATTTTTTCTGTTTTAGGCAGCAACAACTGGTTGGTAATAATCTGCATTTGTGCTGTTACTGGGGCAGTGTTGTTTATCATCATTGCTCTCATTATTTACAAATGTAAGTTATTTCATCATTTCCTTAGTGTGTGTAAATCTTTACATATAATACATATGTCGGCATTAAACTAAATACGCTATTTTATGGTTACTGACACCTTCCCCATAGTCATGCCTAAAGCCTAAAGTTGTTCTCTTATCTCATGACACTACACTGTGGTTCATTTCACTATTTAAAATTAAAATTATGTCAAAAGAACCAAGTTCATTTTTGAATGTCACACACGCCTTTGGAGGAAACTATCCACCCACCTTCTGACATCTCTCACCCACCCCAGCGTCTGACATCTCCCACCCCCATTTTCTTTCCTGTTTGTGTGATGTGGTGCATTATGTGTCAGAATACAGAATTAGTTTCCTCACAAAATACACTCACTGTACAAACTACATTCATGTTATTTATAATACGATATAACAACATTACATTTTTTTGGTGCAGGTAAGAAGAGAACCAAGCCCATAGATGCCTCCCTGGTTTACACCAACAAAGTTTACGAGAACTTCAGTTTCGGCAGCAGGATTCCCGTCAGACAGAGAACAGAAACACCGCGGGAGCAATGTGTATATGAGAATTAGATCAGTCCCTGGACTACACCCAATACCTGTCAGATTCAACACATAGAACTGACAAGGCTGTTGTTCGAGTCTATTTAAAGCTTTTAACTTATGATACCGTATCACTGTTGGTCTGTTCTCATCACTCATTTGCTTCATGTAGTATTTCATAGTTTTCGCCACAGTATTTGCCTTGAGGTCAGATTGTTGTGGCTGAAAGGCTATCGCTAAGGCTAAAGGCTATTAGAGGATTGCTAATATTCTATTCAGTGACAATCTTCAACACAGTCTCATACAGCTTGGCTTTCTGAAGCTGATTATCAGATACCTTGGAGGTCATGTTTAGTACCCTTAGTGCATTATTATAAAGTGAAAGCAATAAATAGTAGCATTACAGAGTAGCCTTTCTCCGTGTTTGTTCTTACTGAAGAGTTACTGTCAGTTCATGTCAATGAAAATCTGTGTGCTTCGATCGAGTTGAGATCACCATTGTTCTGATTTTTAGATGAACATGCACATTATAACATGAGAATGATCTAGAATGAATGGTGTGGTTTTATATGAACATGCACATTATAACATGAGAATGATCTAGAATGAATGGTGTGGTTTTATATGAACATGCACATTATAACATGAGAATGATCTAGAATGAATGGTGTGGTTTTATATGAACATGCACATTATAACATGAGAATGATCTAGAATGAATGGTGTGGTTTTATATGAACATGCACATTATAACATGAGAATGATCTAGAATGAATGGTGTGGTGTCTAAATGGCATATAGTCCCACTGGGAGAATATGCCCTGTTTGATATTTAAACTCGTATGCATTTATTGTGAGTATCTGAGAGAGAAATGCTCCATAGTCCTATAAGTAGGCCTATATACAATTTGCGGATTTAAATGTGCTCCATGCATAACTTTGACCCGATATGATTTTATGTGGGGTAAATGTCCATGTTCTCAAATTTGCAAGTGTTATCATGGGTTACTAGCATCCTGTGCTTGAATAATAATAGCATATCTACAACAAATGTCAAGATTCAAAATAATCACACATAAGGTGTAAACAACACAACACAAAACATGTATGAATATTGAGGATACACTGTAGGCTATTGAGCTTACATTAAGATTGTGGATTTTTAAACGTGTTTTCAAATGGACCAATATTATTTTATGAATAAAGTCAAGAATGAAGAAAAAAGAAAGAAAGAAGCCAGTTAGAATTAGTCAAACTTCAAAATAAAGATTGTATGACTCCGGAACTATTGCAATGGAATATGGTTCTGAACGGATGTTGTTTTCAGTTGTACGCTGCCTATCACGGAGCACACGGGTCTTGCTGCCGAAGCCATTTACGAGGTGGGTTTGAAAATCATGTTTGTGGCATTTGATTTTAGTGTGTGGATATGATTATGATGTGTGGCCATCATTTCTTTGTGAGAACGAATGTTGTCATCTAACAGATTAAACTCTGAATCAAGTTATCATACAGAAATAGGCTAACGTAAGTGGTTAAAACTTTAGCTAAGTTGTTGGGTGAAGTAGCACAACTAGACGGATCCACTAGCTGATCAAATGTAAAATTAACCCACTTGAAAACGTTCTAAATGTTCCGTAAATTAAATATGCTGGTTATAAATCACTAAAACTGTGCCTGTCATCTTCAGTAGACATGCCAAGGAAAAGGGGATCATCGTCACCACCGTCCGCAGAATGCCAGCACGCGGCCTCTGCTAAACATAAAAAAGTGGAGGCAGATGTCGGGTTTTCTCCATTAAATTTTGACACCCCGCTTAGTTTGTTTGAAAGTCTGATTTCTCCTGTTGGCGTGGAAGAGTTCTTTCAGGAATACTGGGAAAAGAAGCCCTTGTTTCTGCAGAGGTCTGACCCAGGCTTAGCCAGCTATTACCAGTCCCTCTTCCAGTTGTCTGACCTGAAGGCACTGTGTAGTCAGGATCTTGAGTATGCAAGGGATGTCAATGTCTGCCGGTGTGTGAATGGCAAGAAGAAAGTAATGAATAAAGAAGGACGTGTCAACTACAACCATCTGAAAAAGGATTTTGATCAGAAGAAGGCCACCATACAATTCCACCAGCCTCAAAGATTTAAGGTGAGTGTTCCTATTCCCGCCTGTCTGTTTCTGTTCAGATCTGTGAAGGACACTGAATAAGCATGATTTAGTGTGTCACCATTCTTCTCTGTTAGAGGTTCTGAGGTATGTTCCCTGCTCATGTATCCAGGATGAGCTTTGGCGTATTCAGGAGCGTCTAGAGAGTTTCTTCGGTTCTCTGGTGGGGTCGAATGTGTACATCACACCCAAGGCATCTCAGGGGCTGCCCCCACACCATGATGATGTTGAGGTATGAGGAAGTAAGAGTGTCTGAACATCTTCTCAGTCAGTGCCTGCCTGCACATTGGTCCTGAGTCACTGAGTGTCCGTCCGTCCGTCTGTCCACAGGTGTTCATCCTGCAGCTGGAGGGAGAGAAGCACTGGAGGCTGTACAGTCCCATCGTCCCACTGGCCCGCGAGTACAGCGTCGCGCCTGAGGACAGAATCGGCAGCCCAACACATGACATCATCCTGAAGGTGCAGCTGGCGCATCTAGATCAGCCCATTCTTCATTTCAACGTGTTGTGGGGAATGCCAAGGAATATGTTGAGGGGGACTCGGAGGAGATTAATTTATCATTATTGCTATTACCTTTATTATTATTATTATTATTTGAAAGTTACTATTGTGTTACTTTTACCCCCAATATGGCAATGTTATCAGTTATACTGATTGTCTGCCGTGTTAAATCAGGTGGGGAGATGTCAAATCATGTCAATTTTCTCTGCATTCCTTTGACAAAAACCAAATGAGCATGTTTTCCAAAAGTTTGTATCAAGTAGAAGTGTGTGGTCTCTTCACAGCCAGGAGACCTGTTGTACTTCCCCAGGGGTACAATCCACCAAGCAGACACTCCTGCAGAAGTGGATCACACCACACACCTAACTCTCAGTACTTATCAGAACATGTGGGTTTTCTACAAACAATATTCAATATAAGAATATTAAGAGAGAATGTATGTCCTCATTTTCAAGATGTCCACGGGGACTGTCTTACAGAAACAGTAAAGCTTAGTTTGATATGGTTTTCATAAACACCATTGTTTTAAAATAGGCAGAGTTTCTGTCAATGTATTATTTGAATATTTTAAATGTATATATACGTCTCTCGACTAAATGTTGACCGCCGGAGAGCGTGACTTCTGTCTATAATTTAGCAGTTTCATTTCTGTATGTTTTGCAGGTCTTGGGGAGACTACTTGCTGGACATATTTCCAGGTTTTCTGTTTGACTCTATGGAGAGTAACATCAACATGCGCGCTGGAATGCCCAGACAACTACTTACAGTGAGTTGGACTACTGTGTCTTACTGTTCATGTGTTACATGACAAAGAGTACCTACATTATGTAGATTTATAATATTATTATTATATTTAAATACCTACATTATGTAGATTTATAATATTATTATTATATTTAAATACTTACATTATGTAGATTTATAATATTATTATTATATTTAAATACTTACATTATGTAGATTTTACTGTTGAAATCAGACGTTTCCTTCAGCAACAAATAAATAAACTGCAACTTCAAAAAACACTTCTGGTTCCCCAAAAGTTCTGGACAGAGAAAAAGAATTGTACTCAAACCATTCCTCATCACCAAAGTGTCTTCCATATATGTCTCTGTGTGTGTCAGAATGTCAGTGTGGGTCCAGAGGTGTCCACACAGCTCTCTACGTTCCTGAGATGTCTAGCAGATAAGTTGGACAAGGGCAAAGAGGAGCTGCGCTCTACAGACATGAAGAGAGACTTTGTGTCCAACCGGCTCCCACCTTACAGCAGTGACAACACAAACATCATGCCAAGTGAGTAGAGATTGATTTAGCTTCATGGTTTGCAGAGGGGGAAAAAAGTCTTGAAATGATAGACCAATTTAAACTCATGGTTATCCTGTCCAGTCGCCGTAAGCAGACACGGTGCTAAATCATTTAATAATAGGAAGTGTTCCCACAGATCAAGGTTCAAACCTTCATTTAGCCTACGCCTTGATTCATCAAGTTCACAGCGATGAGAACTTTGTGTTCCGATATTGGATTATATTACCCTGAGTCTAAATAGATGTATTTTATTGTTTTCTACAGCTCTCTCTTTTGTTGTCTTTGCATCAGCAATAATAGAAGATCTATTTAGACTCAGGGTTCTACAGCCTCTCTTACTTGGCAAGATCAGTTGGTTGTGTGATTTCCTATTTCTGCTAGGACAAAAACATTATTTGCTCGTTACGTGGTGATGTCAGTGTAAATTGATTTCAGGAGCCCTTAACACATCTTTTCATGGTTTCACAGCTGGAAAGATGCCACAGCTGGAGGACCTTGTGTGTATGAGATTTAAGGACCATGTCCTCGTCACAGTGCAGCCAGGTCAGGATGAAGCAGTAAGTATGATGTGCTGTACTAATGAGCGCTTGCATAGAACTACTTCTTTAAAAGCTTCATGCAATTAAAGTCGTTTTGACAATTCCCTAGGATGAGGCCACAGAGATGGAGGTGTTTGTGGTGCATTCGCTGAAGAATAACAGAAAGATTCACATGATGGGAGAACCAGAAGACGACCACGACCACGACCATCACGACCACGGCGAGGACGAGGAATGTCCTAGTCAGAGGGTAACTTCAAATAATCAAAATTCTAAACAGTTGGTTGCTAGGCTCCCCCCCCCCCCCCCCCCCCTCCCTTCCAACTTGTAATGAACGCTGAAATCCCTCTGTGGCAGGTCCAGGGTGTGCGCTTCCCTGTCTGTCATCTGCCTGCCCTCAAGCAGCTCCAGGGCGCAGAGCGCCTCCTTGTGGCCGGGCTGCAGCTGGAGCCAGACTCCGCACGACTGGGCCTGGTGCTGGCGCTCTGGACAGAGGGGCTGCTGGAGGTCTGCTCACCCACGGAACAATAGGAATGTCTCCTTAAACCAGGCCGCTGAATCACCACCTCACACATATGACCTTGTATCCTCTCGTAAGCGGTTATTGTCGTTGGGTTGTCTGTGAAGTGGTCGTCTCGGAATGTCAACACCAAATAAAAGCACGCCTGCCCTGTACCAAGTCTGTCTCCAGGGTTTTCATTACATTATATCCTGCCAAAGGCAGTAGAGTGTACAGTGAAGTGGGTGAGAATAACTTGACGAAGCACTTTGTTTTGAGGTTTGTTTGGACCTAAAACAAGCTGTGGTGCTGAGTATATTGTTGAACTAAAGTAAATAACATTTTTTGTCATGGTCATTGGTTCATACATCCCTCCACTCCAGTGGTATTGGAGTTGGATGACCCCTCGGTGAATTGAACGATGCTCAGGAATGGATCTTCTTCTTTACTACTCATAATGCAACCACATACCTTCATTCTATCATTTTCTTTGTGACTATTGTTAAAAATGATAATATACCGGTATTTAACATCAATTCTAAGAAAAAAATATTTTTTTTGTAAATTATATTTTGTGCCTCTAGGTGGCAGACCACACACAAGAGTTGAATGTGAAGAGTTCTGTGCTGTTTGTAGGATGCCAGTATTTGTTTCTGTGAAAAGTTGCATTGAGAATACTCTTCAAGCTATTTTAACATTGAGCCAATTCACCAGCGTTGGAAACTACAAGGATCTTCATAAAATCTTTCACACGCTACTTTTTAATTGACTTTTATTGACTCCATTTCTATGTAACAGGCCTGAAACTTGATTGCAGGTGCAGGCCATTACACTTGAAACGATGCGTCTCGGGGGGAATCGTGCATCAGTGGTGTCCCACAGCACATACAGGTCGCACACAAGATGGAGTCTGGCCCAGATCATTCCTCAGTCCTGCATGTCCTCTTCTCCCACACATTTCCTGTCTGCTCTACACCATCCTGCCCAAATGAAGGCTAGGAAAACATGTGTGTGTGCTATTGTCAATCTGATCATCTAGTTGTGTAGAGATACCATGTCCAAATGTGTGTGTGTGCTATTGTCAATCTCTTCATATAGTTGTGTAGAGATACCATGTCCAAATGTGTGTGTGTGCTGTTGTCAATCTGATCATCTAGTTGTGTAGAGATACCATGTCCAAATGTGTGTGTGTGCTGTTGTCAATCTCATCATCTAGTTGTGTAGAGATACCATGTCCAAATGTGTGTGTGTGCTGTTGTCAATCTCATCATCTAGTTGTGTACAGATACCATGTCCAAATGTGTGTGTGTGCTGTTGTCAATCTGATCATCTAGTTGTGTACAGATACCATGTCCAAATGTGTGTGTGCTATTGTCAATCTGATCATCTAGTTGTATACAGATACCATGTCCAAATGTGTGTGTGTGCTGTTGTCAATCTCATCATCTAGTTGTGTACAGCTACCATGTCCAGGGAGGGCTGATTGCTAGATATAACATAATGCAGCAAAGTTCAGAATCTATCCTGTTTGATGTTAAATCTTAAACAAAGTGTCCAGTGACTGCTTTGATATTCATAGGAATAAGCATGCAAATAGTTTGATATTCATAGGAATAAGCGTGCAAATAGTTTGATATTCATAGGAATAAGCGTGCAAATAGTTTGATGTTTTTGATTGGATGTTACTGTGGCATTTGCTATGTTGTGTGCCACTAACTGTATTGTGTATTTATTTGTTTACAACCAAGTATTATAAAATGGTTTGTTTTCTACACGTGATAGGCAGAAAACTACCCAAATGAATCCTGATGTAAAGCCTAAAAATAGCATAGGGATATTTCAACGAAATGTACAAGTTATTTGAAGTTTTCCCAGAAGATGAATAGATTCTTCTTATACAACAACTTTCTTTAACATTGACTTCAAGAACTCATGTGTATCTTCCCACTCTTTTGAGTTGGGATGTGTTGAACTGGGACGTTACCACACACACACATATCTGCTACCTCCTCCAAAACTATCACATACACCAATTTACACTTCTTGGAAATGGTTTTGACTGCTTTTATTTCATTTTAGCACACAAAAGGTATAGCCTAAGAAGTGCCTTTGAAGTAAGTAGACAGCATGCCAGCTCCTCACACCACAGTGCCAATTATTGGATGATAGGTCCAAACACTTCTCTCAGTCTCTGTGTCATCCACTCTAAAACAACACATACATGTAGAAAACACAGGACCAAATTACTGGCAGTTCAATTCCTTTCCTGTAGCAGAAACAGCAGCAGCAGCAGCAGCAGCAGCAGCAGCAGCCGATAACTGACAGCTTTGAGTAATGTTAATTTCTTTACAACCATAGTAGCAACCAACATCAGTCAACCACTGTATTCTGTTTTGTAACAATTTCCATTGTTTATCACAGTGGCAAACATTAGTCACACACAATGTACCATAGAGATATTATTTGGTCTGAAGGCCATACCTGTAAAGAACTGATGTCCACTCAATAAGTATAAGTGCAAAGTTCTCTATTGAACAAACGTGAAGGTAACACACAGGCAGGTAAATCAAACTTATCACTTTAGCATCAACCCAAGACTAACGTATATCTCGCGTGATCTCATTACCGGTAACGTCACTCATAAGGTGTACACATTATCTCATACATGTACACATTATATGACAATACCCAGGTGGCCCGGTGAACTAAGACAGCCTGAGGAACTCAGCCCAATCAAATGCATGACCTAGATGGGCTTCAAGTGGGCTTCAAGTGTTCCAGGCTCACAGGTCAGCATAGCCAGCTCTTACTAGGTTCTCTGCTAATCTGGAGCCTGGGCAGGGGACTGCTATTGCCTGGTGCTGCAGATCCAGAAAACAGTGCATTTGGTCTGGAACCAAAGTTTCAGCTGTTTTTGGTTTTTGGAAAAACATGTCTTTACAACTTCACTGAAATATTATTATGGCTTTATATTATGGCTTTATAGAAAATGTAGGTCTTTTTACACATAAAAAGATTCCTTCCGTGCTCCTCTTTGAAAAACTCAAACATAATACGTACATTATTTTTAAGAATTATCCTCTGTAGAACAGTTGATAACCGACTAAGCCATCATTGCAAAGAAACTTTCAGTAACTGTTCTTCTTGGAAAAGGATATAGAGAGAAGTTCTCCAGAGAATCCATGGAAAGCCTAAGTAAAGACAAATACTGTTGTCTGCATGTCAGGAGGACACTTATTGACAGTCGACATAGTTCTGTAATATGAAAAGTAAATAACATGAACCGATGCCATAACACTACTGCTCACTCCTGGTTCAGATTGTCCTGATAAATAACAAGGAGCATCATCAGCCATGTGCTACAGTAGACCTTTGCAACCTGAACCCCTAAAACACCAGTGATGAACAGATGGGGCACAAGACTGTGTGAATTGACTAAGCTGTAGGTTGATCAAATGAATGAAGTGCATGGTAAGAACTCCCTTTAAAAATGATTATAGTGCCTCAACAAATCTTTTCAAAACTGGCAACATGCAGTATGGCTAAGGAGGACCGTTTAATATTGCCAATAGATTGGAGGTTAAATATACTTCAGGAAGAACGGTGACTTTAGGTTCATTGCCAACGCAATCATTTCACAACAAACGTGTAAATAAAACCGATGAAACCCCTCTCAAATGATGGACACGCAGAGTCACAATATGTATGAACAATTACTCTGAACTAATGTGTGAAGTACTAACACCTGGAGTTCTTGAAATATATATCCTTTTTATGAGGCAACTAAAACAGTCGCATTAGCTGTGTATAGTGTGTAACATGTGTAGGATTATTCAGGATGAACGATGTCTTTTGCTCAGTAATGTTTGCCATCTTGAAAGCACACCTTGGTGTTTCCTACACCAAGATAGGAGTCGATTTCTGGATTATCAGCACAATTATAAAAGGTCTGCCACAAACCCCCAACAAATGGACCAGGGCTTCACATACAGGTGCATAGACAGAGGTCAGAGGTCAGTCTATTGGCACTTTATTAGTTACAGTAACACATATGTGACCTGTGATTGAATATTTTCTTATTTATACACAAATTTAACATTATATAATATTAATAATATACATCTTTAAGTCCAGTGAGATGACCTTTTCCTGAAAAATATACACGCTTGAGGTTTTAGTCTTGGTCTTTAGTCTTGACGGCAGGGACGTTTTGAAATAATCCTCTGCTTTTGTCCCGAGGATCTTCCATGACATCAAGGTTGAAAAAAAATCCTTTCCATCCCAAGTTTCATAGAGGGAAGGGTGAACCCGCATTAAAAGGTCGCTTTTAAAGCGAAACTCATGGAGGTGCAAATGTGCTTCAATAATAAAAGACAGTAATAGTAAGAACAGGCTACACCAACTCAATGTCCCAGTACTGTGTCGACTGACCCGCTGACTACACCAACTCAATGTCCCAGTACTGTGTCGACTGACCAGCTGACTACACCAACTCAATGTCCCAGTACTGTGTCGACCGACCCGCTGACTACACCAACTCAATGTCCCAGTACTGTGTCGACCGACCCGCTGACTACACCAACTCCATGTCCCAGTACTGTGTCGACGGACCCGCTGACAACTGATTGACGATGAAGTGGTCCCTGTCAATGCCATTCCCACCTAGGTGCAAAGAAAAACATGTTTATTTTCTTGTAAACCGGACAAACCATTTCAAAAACATTCCCTTTTAAAAACATAGGAGGATACTGGATCAAAAGGTATGATCAAAACTCTCTGTGAAGCCTCACCTCTTACGTCCAGCACAAGGCTGTGGTTGAGATGTGAGGAAATGGTCCCATTTTGGTTGAGACTCCACCTCTGGTGTGTGCGTCCGTGCTGGGGCCAAAGGGCCACTCGGGCCCCTACCTGAGCCTTCCCACCAATCACAGACATGCAAGCCTTCCCCACCTGAGGGACAAACACACATATCACACGTGCACACATCAAAGCTCTACTGTAATGTGCTGTTCACAAACAGTAGATGTGCAAATAAGCTATTTCAAGCCATGCCTGCATTCATGCTATCCTGTTTCAAAATTTCTATCCTGTTTCAAGAATGCACTATAGATAGAAAGGCTATTTTTAACTCTGTTTTTGAATACTATAACCTCTGTTCTCACACTATCAAAATAGAGGCATGATCAATTGTAACTTGTCTTAACAAAAAAACAATACACCTTTAACGTTAATCCTCATATCCCCTGGCTTGAAAGAGATTACAATTCCCTGCTAGGTAAAGTGTTGCACACTAACCCTGCACTTGAGGAGTCCATCAGTAAAGATCCACTGTTGACAGTCCAATGACTTGGCAGGTTTTAGAGACACCTTGGCTGGAGAGTCCCTGTCCTGAGTCTCTTCTGCAGTCAGTAATGAGCCTAGAACCCGGTTTCTCAACTGAACGTAAGCTTTTGGCTGTGAAGCATACATTTAGGGTATCACTATTACATAAATACATCATTTGGTGGCTTTAATTGCATTTGATAAATACATCATCATTTGGCTGGCTGGTCTCAACAACTTTTACTCCAACTTTTACTGTCTTTCTTGTTGTAATTTCCCTTCTGGTCAAGTCAAGTAATATTGTTATGTATTTATTTAAGCATACTGCTTACAATAACTCATTATTTAAGAGCTTCAAGAAAGAGCTGAGGTAGGCAGGACCTGGATCTTTTACAACCACAAAGTGTTGGTTTATCTGATTTAAGTTTAGTAGAAAGTATATTTTTAGCATAAACATTCTTATCCGTGTGTCCCGGCCTTACCCGTCCAAGAGGCTGAAGAGAGCCAATGGTGTCCCAGCCGCTGTGCTCAGTCCACATGGAGTACTCCCCTGTCGTTAGGAGCATCTGGCGGCCTTTAAAGTTACTGTACTCATACACCACCCATCTATGGTCACGGTAAGAGAAACATCTCATTAGTACATTAGACATCCTTCTGCTCCTGTTCTCACATTTCACATAAAGAATGGATATTATTGATATAAGAACAGGCCTTCTATTGTAGTGGGGTATTGGTAAGTAAAGCAGAAAGGACTCACAGTCCACCGTTGACCCGGAGAGACTGAGTGAAAAAGCCATTCATGCCATCCATAGTGGTAACGGCCTCGGTCTCCAAGCCTTCAAAAGAGTCCAGGGAGTACAGCCTAATGGATGGATCTGAAAAACACTGACCAGAAAAATACAGGTACTTTTTTTAGTAACGATTAGTTCCTGCAATTTGTTTCAAAATTAAATCTACAATTTTGCAGATTTGTCCAGGTCATACACACACGCATTCAAAGTATGATACATTAGTTGGGGAATAGAGGAAAACCAAGTGCTCAGATACAGATAGATGAAAGCTCGAAGCACAGAGAGGGATGTACCTACATATGGAACTGGCTTGAGGGATTTGATGGCTGATCCCTCACTGCCACATGAGGTGAGGTTGGGATAGAGGCCTTCCGACAGCACAAACTGGTTCCCGGAGCAGTCCTCTTCATCGAACAGCACCCAACTAGACCAAAACACAATGACAAGGTGAAGATACAGCCTCTATGAAGGTTACTCATCACACAGACGTTGCCAAGGTTACTCATCACACAGATGTTGCCAAGGTTACTCATCACACAGATGTTGCCAAGGTTACTCATCACACAGATGTCGCCAAGGTTACTCATCACACAGATGTTGCCAAGGTTACTCATCACACAGATGTTGCCAAGGTTACTCATCACACAGATGTTGCCAAGGTTACTCATCACACAGATGTTGCCAGTGCAGGGGCCACGTCGGCGGCTGCATCACTGGTTGCCGGGGTCACAGAGTAGAAGCCAGTGGCTCACCTTCCATGGATCACCCTGAATGACACGGGATGAAGAGCACTGCAGTCGGCTGCTTTCGACTCGTACTCGCCCTGGTCACCGCTGAAGTGGGGCTCACTGTAGGCCCGAATCTTCAAGGAGGAAGAGGACGAGGAAGAGCCGGTTAGATCTCATTCACTTTACAATCTCAGCTTCGTAATTTTTGGAAAATGTAATTCATAACATTACATACCAGGTACTTTGGCTCCCTGCTTCCAGCAGACTGCAGAAGAGAAACAATGTTTACGTATATGGTTGTTCATTGGAATATAAAATGTGATATAAAAACAAATCACCCAAATCAAACACACAGCAATATGCTACAACAACACAGTTTCATGATCAAGCTGGATGGTATGGACAGAAGTACAAACGAATTATTTAAATACAGCCAACTCTCACAACTAACATCAAGGTCTGATTCTGATTCTGATTCTGATTCTGAGGTGTTCAAAGACCAGGTCCAGAAACTCACCATCCGGACCGGCCTGATTGACATGACTTCACCACTGCAGTGGCCCCAGTCCAGAGGACCCGAGTGCAGGCCCTTCTCCAGGATGTACTGGTCCCCAGAGAAGAACTTCCCACTGTATGCAACCCATCTAATACACACACACACACACGACAACACAGGCGAATTCTCAATACTAACTCACACTGACTCTAGACTTCTAGACTTTAGAAGATGCATATTAAGCCTTTTCCAGTGCAATCAATGATTTTGTGAAGTCACTCTTCCAAACAAACAGCAGTACTAAACCTCAACACAACATTCCTCAACATGCCACACTTACACTCCACTCTTGACACGAATGGAAGCGGGTGCTGGGTCGGGGCCTCCTTTCTCCACATCGGGAACATCCAGGTCAACTATGTCCATAGGATGAGTGTCAGGACAGTGAGCATTCCTCAACGAGATGGCTGGTTCAATACAATCCTGACAAAAGCAATATAGGAGAAAGAAAAAAACATTGAATGCGTACAGATGGTGCTGCATTCAATTCAAAGCATGGATTCTGAAGATAATGTATTCCTTAAGATGTAAGTATATCCTTTAAATTCTGACAGTCTAACCGGGCATTAATACTCAACACTAACATGTATTAAACCATTAAAACCTGAATCCTAACACCACTTTAGGTAGGTACAGCTTAGAGTGATATTCATCATTTAGGTGTTACTCAAGTACAGACGGAGAGGGCCACCATGACACTTAGAACACTGTCTGTGAGTGCACACTACCCTTAGAACACTGTCTGTGAGTGCACACTACCCTTAGAACACTGTCTGTCTGTGAGTGCACAATACCCTTAGAACACTGTCTGTCTGTGAGTGCACACTACCCTTAGAACACTGTCTGTCTGTGAGTGTACACTACCCTTAGAACACTGTCTGTGAGTGCACACTACCCTTAGAACACTGTCTGTGAGTGCACACTACCCTTAGAACACTGTCTGTGAGTGCACACTACCCTTAGAACACTGTTTGTGAGTGCACACTGCCATGACACTTAGAACACTGTCTGTGAGTGCACACTACCCTTAGAACACTGTCTGTGAGTGCACACTACCCTTAGAACACTGTCTGTGAGTGCACACTACCCTTAGAACACTGTCTGTCTGTGAGTGCACACTACCCTTAGAACACTGTTTGTGAGTGCACACTGCCATGACACTTAGAACACTGTCTGTGAGTGCACACTACCCTTAGAACACTGTCTGTGAGTGCACACTACCCTTAGAACACTGTCTGTGAGTGCACTACCCTTAGAACACTGTCTGTGTGTGAGTGCACACTGCCACAGGGCATGTCTGTGGCCATTATGACTCATCTCAGCCAGGAGGAATGGCAAGGCACAGGAGGTGTGGTGCCTGTTGCGGTTTGATAGCAGCAGTGGCAGTCGCATGATCAACCACTAGAGCAATTAGCCCTAAAACTAGGTTGTAATGTTATGCAAAACCTGACCCACTTTCTGGTAAGCAAATTCCATAATCTGTAAATACATGTCAAAATACATATAAATAGTATAGTCTATCTCTTTGGAATTTTAGATGTGTATCCATTTGATACTCTGATACTGCAGGTGCTTACAAGTCAAGACAGTGGGAGGAGTGTGTGTGTGTGTGTGTGTGTGTGTGTGTGTGTGTGTGTGTGTGTGCGTGTGTTTATGAGTGTGTGTGTGTGTGTGTGTGCGTGTGCATGTGTTTATGAGTGTGTGTGTGTGTGTGTGTGTGTGTGTATGTGTATGTGTATGTATGTGTATGTGTGTGTGTGTGTATATGTGTGTGTGTGTGTGTGTGTGTGTGTGTGTGTGTGCGTGCGTGTGCGTGTGCGTGCGCGTGTGTTTATGAGTGTGTGTGTGTGTGTGTGTGTGTGTGCGTGTGCATGTGTTTATGAGTGTGTGTGTGTGTGTGTGTGTGTGTGTGTGTGTGTGTGTGTGTGTGTGTGTGCGTGCGTGTGCGTGCGCGTGCGTTTATGAGTGTGAACTCACTGCCAGTAGAAAGCGGAAGGAGAGGAGAGCATGATCCGACCCGCCAAGCTCCTGACAGTCACCGTATTCACCCTCCTCCAGCAAACACTGCTGGCCTCGGTACTGTTCTCTGGAGTACCCCACCCATCTGTCAAACAGCACAGGACAAAAGGAGATCTAACACTCAACACTTTACTCATTTATGAAACCAACACAGTACAATCACCACTTGATCAAGATCAATGGATGGCCAAAAAGTTCATATCTGCTACCTTTTATAGCGTTCTCCTATTTGAAAAGCACAGGCATGCAGGCACAAACCCAAACACACACACACACACACACCTTCTACTTGACTCATTTGGCGGACTCATTATTGGGCAGGCAGAAACACAGTGACTTATTTGAAGTTTTTTACCAGCGTAAGAAAATCCAGAAGTCAAGTAAACTGATTTTTTGCACCACACCCAAGGAGATCTGTGGCAAGGTGAACCGTGGCAAACAAAAGCCCAGTGCCTATCTCTTTCTGTTAGCAACAGATTGAGATCATTTCCAAACACTGTTAATTACTTAAGAATATATGAATCAAGTGCCTTGTATTAATATATTCCTTATATGAATCATGTACTTATGTAAGCAGGAACATGGCTTTTCTGTGTTTCTGCGTGTGTGTAACTTAGAATATTAGGTGCCACTTAGTCTGCATATGTACAAGAGCATGTTTAGACCAGAAGTGATAAGAAGGGACGAACTGTGCTTCTTCCGACCTTTTGTGAGTGAGCCCAATTGCAATTGTTGTTTGTCTAATAAATATACTTATATGCAGCTCCGGAGTCCTGAGGTAACTAGGGTGAATTTTCACCTAACAGCAACCGATTGAGTGCAAGCCACAGCATGTGTTGACTGAGAGGGATCATCGGTGGCGGCGGGCGGCACGTGGGCACGCGGGCACGCGGGCACGAGGGCGGCTGCATGACTTACATTCCGCTGAGGACTCGCAGCGAGGAGACCGTGGGCAGCCCCTCCACCCAGGGCACGTGGGCCCCCAGCTCCCTGCACCGGCCTTGGAAATGGGGGAGTTCATAGAGCACCATCTGCAGGATCAAGGAATCAGGTGTCATTTAGCCACCACCTGCACATACTGCACATCACCAACCACTCCAGCAAAACTCAGAGAGCAGAGAGAGGCTTCCTCATTGTTCAATACTGCCACCGCCACCTCTCACCTTGGGATCCAGCAGTCTTGTGACTTTGGGCCCTCCCTGTCAAAAGAACCAGTGATGACAAATGAGAGAAGAAATGGCTGAGCTGAGCTCTGTATCACTTCATCGAAGTCCTCCACAAAATAAATGTCCGTGTGTTTTAAGTGGCTGTAAGCACAAGTTTACACAGCGAGTTGAATATTTACCCTCATCAGCGGACGCAGTGATCTCGCATGCGTGACATCAAGTGACCCGGGTCCATGTGTTGTTTTTCCTCCCGTTTCCAAAACAGCAGAATGACCCCTGAACCCATTCAGCTCGTATGCCAGCCAGCTTCAGTTAGCAGCAAAACAAACACCAATATACAGAAAATGATTATATCAATTTGAAGATTTCAGAGGAAACACAGACACATATCAAGTCAAGTTTATCAGAAAACCAATGTAGATGTTACCATCATGGATTTGTGTCATAAATAAATGGTCTCTCTTTTCTTTTTCCTCAAGAATTCAAAGACAATGAGACCATTCTTACCATCCAGACTTGACAGCAAGATTAGATAACTGGACAGCCTCCAGATTCCCGATCTGGGAATGAAGGACAACTGGGGATTCACCCTCTCCATGACAGTGGATTTCAGGAATACCATCATCCTACAAAGCACAACGAAATTCCATAAACATGCTGAGAACACTCAGCAGAGAAAACAAGGCTACAGAAATGATGGCGGATCAACCTTGAGAGAGCAGCAGACATCACGATAAAAAGAGGGAATAGCTGAATAAGTCAGCTTTGAGGAGGACCCAAAGGAAGACATGCAGCGACAGCGAAGGAGACTCATTAAATATAGACACTGATATGGACAACGGGGGAAATACCTTAACGACTGTTCGAATGGATCCAATGGAGACTTGGCCTGTAGAATCAGTGCTGTGTTCCTTCAGCTCCCCCTCCCCGCAGGTCAGCACCTTCTCCCCTTCCTCCAGGACTACACAGGACCCTCGGAACCCCGGCTCCACATACAGCAGCCAGCTGCGGCACACACACACAGTTTGAGCTGGCCCTTCCATGTTCATGTTCATTTCCATACACATATAGAGAGCATTACTGTCTTCAGAAGTATCTGCACAACACAAACTGAAGCCATGGAGACAAAAGCTCCACCCACAACTTAACCTAACTCTTCCTCACAACAGGATACACATATAAAACACATATACATACATATCACACACACACACACACACACACACACACACACACACACACACACACACACACACACACGAAATAGGCTTGTGTTCTGACAAATTACAACAGTAGTTTCTGTTCTATACAATAACCTGCTACTAAAAACACAGACAGTGACAGCTTCACCAAGTTCCAGAACGCAAACTAAATAAAAACAGAAAAATAAAAAAAAAATGAAAATGAGGACGCTGGAGCATCCAGGACAAGTCAACATTGAATCTGCCCTTTCAAACATCGTTGGCAGTGTGTCTGTGTCCAGTTGGCCATGAACCCCAGAGTCAGAAGTTTGTCTCCAGGTTAATCATTGTCTTGCTCCATTCAAACTCTATCGCCACTGAAAATAACAATCGAAACTCTCTGTAAGGTTTACAGACCTCTTTTACTGATTGCTTTTTTTTTCCATCATTCAAAGCCACTACTGGGACACACCTGGAAGAACAATCCTGACAGAACCTTCAATGGGGTGGAAGGGGGGTCAGATTGAGTATTGCACAACACATGGAAAATGGTACTACGGCCATATAGGAGACCAAAATAGCCATAGCACCTTTTAAAGTCATATCTGTGTGGGGGACAGAAAGCAACTACTGCTGACTAAAGAAATGACTACATCAGCACACTGGCAATGTGACTGGTGTGCTCCGAGACATGAGAGCGCTCCCATTCCCAGCTCCGTTCGCTGTTCCTACCGCTGTGCCTCCTGGTATGTTAGCTCTCATGTAAATAATGCAGCGAAGGCAACAACCCTAGGGGACGTGCCTCTCAATACAAATGGAAGGTGGGCATCCATTAAAAATGAGACCTTGCGTAAGCTTTCCACTACACACCAAGCTAAGCGCGGCAGCCCTTCCGAAACAGAATGACGATTATGATTCACTATCAATAAATGATCAGCTCAGCCACTCTGTACTCGCTGGGCTGTGATCTACCACTACTTCTAAAGCTGTGCATATCTCTCAAAAGAGAGAACTGGTTCTACAAGCCTCACATCTAGTCGAGCACGGGAGGATTCATGGCTCCACCGTCCCGTACAGCTCTTTACACAAGCTCTCGACCTAGAGGAACATGTCAAAGAGTGCAGTGAGATGATTCAAAACAGCCACAACTGCATCCTTCATGGTTTCATTACTAAGTGAATGTGGTGTGGAACTATCTATCTCTTTAAAAGTAAAGCAGCTCATCTTTTAAAAACTAAACTTTGTAAAAACAAAGAGGGTAAACGAACGATCAACAATTTGCACAAAATATGTCGGGGCTATAAAACTTCAAATTGTGATGGATTGACAGATGAGATTCCGTACCATCCTGTCAGCACTCGTATAGAGACTCCGGTCTTGAAGGTCATTCCTTCCGTGTCCACCACATCGCCACAGAATGTTCGCTTCGCTCCAGAGAATGTCACACCATCATAGATATGCATCTGAGTGAAAAGAAATATGGGCAATAGTTTAATATAATAGTTTTGATGATAGCAATAATTGTCACTTTCAGTATTGACCATCCGTTGTCAGTTTATTGTTACTCTGTAAGCTAGAGACACGCCGTGGGTGCCTTGTGGCAGAATATCCCCCTCCAGAATACGAGCACCTTTCCACCTGCGTGGTGTCCCAGAGATGGGTGGTGATGAGTGATCTGGTAGTGAACTTCATAACACAAACCAAGGCGTAGCCAAGACCAGAAAATGTAGTATGTCTAAATCACTTCCTCATTCTTTTTAAAAGACGTGCCGAGGAATAACACTATCAGCCTTGTAACAGCATCGTTACATTGCTGTGTCTCCTGTCAACAATGACAGAGCCTTCATCACCAATGTCCTACACTGTTATACAGGTAACACCAGTTTCTCTAAACCAGTTGAACCATTATTTGACCAAAGACTGTGATGTTATGCTGTAAGATTACAGTCTTTAAATGTATATAAATACATTGTTCAAGACACAAAATACTAATAATCATGAACATTTACATTTGCTCTAGTTGTATGTGTGTTAAAATATTTTGTGAATTTCCCATATTTTGAATAAATCCAAATGATAAAAATCAACCGTTTACATAAAAGCATTATTAACATTTCTGCCAGGCCAGTCAATTCTGACCAGCCCTACAACAAGTAGATAGATAGATAGATGGATACTTTATTAATCCCGAAGGAAATTTAGGTCATCCAGTAGCTTATACACTTAATTTAACTCACAAACATACATACACAAATACAAACAACACAACAAGTGTTACCATGTTACACAACATGAGGGTTAAACTGTGTCAGACAGAGTTCCATTTCATTTCATGTTCTCTTGGACAAGGAAACTAAAGAACCCATCAGTATGTATATTATAAGATGTGATTCCAAGATTAAAGCTTATTTTCCAAAAGAAGTCAAACATCTTGTTTGTTTCTACCTCGTACCATTTTGAAGCAAGACTATCCATGGACCAAACATAATTTCCGACCAGTGCCCTTAAAATACACTTTCTTATAAAGTATACAAAATGGAAATGGAGAAATGATAAACCCTCTTACTAGGGATGCACCGATACCACTTTTTTACAAACCGATACGAGTACGAGTATTTTTATTCGTGTACTTGCCGATACCGAGTACCGATACCGATACTTCTTAGATTTGGTCTCCATGAAAGTGCAATTAATTCGGAGGCAGATTTTATTTTAGATTATGTCAAGCCTATAGTACAAAATTAACAGAAGGCTATCCCAAGCCAAAAATAAACAGAGCTTTCTGGTTTTAACACACAAAAAAAGCCTTCAAACAGACAATATCATCACATGAGACAAAATGCAAATATAACCAGATAAAGGCAATTCAATTTGCTGCATAGTTAACAACACAGTCTGCTTAACAAAAAGTGAACAGAACTATTACTGGATTAGCACAAGAGCACATTTCAGTTACAAAAGGATCAGAAGAATCTCCTGCTCAAGTACACAAACAATCACTTAACCTATGTGGCACAGTCTTTCTCTCTACCTCTCTCTCTGTGTGTGCGTGCTTTTTTCTTTTGCAAGACGTCAGTTAAGATTGGTTGCTTCGGTCTTGCGCCACTAGCATCAGTGAACGCTGTGTACTTAGCACTATGGTGTGTCTTCAGATGTTTAATCAAATTGCTTGTATTAAACACTTAAAGTGTGTTAAAGTACTTTCCTTTCCGCCCCTCCACACCGTAGCAGTGCAGATCTTACACTGTGCCTTACTCCTGTCGTCGTCATTTATCTTAAAATGAGCCCAAATCGCCGTTAAGGCAGCTCAACGGAATTGCTAATCGCTAACGAGATGCTAGCAGCTAAATTTAGCGAAACCTGTATACTGAAATACTTTGACACTATGACAAACTTTCCTAACACAGTCAAACATCAAGCAAATGCAACACAAGACGGCAAATAAGCTACTTACTAGTCTGGCAGAGAGTGGTAGGACAGGTAGGACAATAAATCACATTTTGTGTCAGCATAGCCCGGCCAGTTTGATTCAGTGAAAAACTGATGAGTGGTATCGGTGCTTGGTATCGGCAATTCAAAACGAGTACGAGTACGAGTATTTTAACGAAGTATCGGCACCGATACCGATACTGGTATCGGTATCGGTGCATCCCTACCTCTTACCTAATTCTACCAAATCATAGCAAAGAAAGTGCCCATTCAAATAAAACATTTGGCCAATGCTCAACAATTCATTAGTTCATTAATAAAAGATTTATCAAAATGCAACATTTGAGTCGACATGGGATGTATGGGGAAAGACCCCATACTTAAATACATTTCAGACGTCTACGTTCCTTGTTTTTCAAAGGAATGGCACGTAGGATGTCATGGCATAGCGGTAGAACTAATGGCGAGTCTGTGCTGCCAGACTCTTAAACGTGTTAAAAGAAGGGAGGGAATGTTAACTCTCACACCAGCCACTCAACTGCCCTGACCCCTCATTATGGGAAAAGCTCTCCTCTTTAATTAAGAGGGGTCTTTGCTCTCATCTTTAATTAAGAGGGGTCTTTGCTTTTCTTGACATAAATGTTAAAAATGCTTTTTGTAAACAGTTGATTTTGATTATATGTATGGGATTTTCTTGTTTTAATTAAATAAAGAGTAATAATCCACAAAGAAATTCAGCTCTGTGATCTTTACATTCCTCATCTTTTGCTACTTTCCTTTACACTATGCTACGCTATGCAACTTTACTACTTTCCTTTACACTATGCTACGCCATGCAACTATACTGCACTATTCTACTATAGATAGTGAGTACATGCTTGAGAAAGATCAGCCTTCAAATGCAAGTAAAAACTGTTCTGGAACAGTATTAATCTAAGATACATTCATGAGGCCCCGCGGAGAGTTCTCAATAATGATGGTTGCCATTTCACTGTGTTAAAGCTTCACTGGGAATCTACAAGAAATCTTAGAATGGTACACCATTGTTTGCTCCTCTGTATTGTAGCCCATCAATTGGTGTAAGATCTGTCATAAGACACACACAAAAAAAACTTGAAGCTCTTACCACAGAGGGTCTTGGGATGATCCTTCTAGGGCTTAGCTGTTCCCCCTATAATGACAGAAACAACAGCCCCAATAACAACCCTTTCCACTTATCATTCACCGTCATTTCTACTTCATGAGCAGCACATGTTAACTGTCCTTACCTTGACCGATGCTTTTGACAGGTTTCCACCACTAATATTCTCTTCCTGAGGCAACGGTGTTGGGTTAGACTTCAGCAGACACTCGTAATATGGGCTGCTGGCACTCCTTTTAGGTGTGGACAGGGTAGTCACCCCACCACTCTCTTCAAGGGCTTCATGAGATACTCCACTGATTGTTTGTTCTATGCAGCCGTGTAGTATCTCAGCCGTGTCCTTTAAGGTGTTAGAGGGAAGTGTGGGATCCTGATCAATGAAATGGTCCTTTAAGGTGTTAGAGGGCAGTGTTGCGTCCTGATCAATGAAATGGTCCTTTAAGGTGTTAGGGGGGAGTGTTGCGTCCTGATCAATGAAATGGTCCACCTCATCTACGTCCTCTTTGTCAGAGAGGCTGCCCCAGCGTGGACAGGGGAAAGCGTCCGTGGAGTCTGTGCATGTCGTCTCAGGGTCACTGTCGGTGAAGGCACTCGACTGGAGCCGCTCGCTCACCGACTGCAGGAGGGACAGGATGGAGCAGGTCTGCTGCTCCGCACTCTTCAGCTCCTCCTCTGTGGCCGGCGGCCCCTGCAGGCTCTCCTCCTCCTCGAAGATGGGAGAGAGGGAGAAAGGATAGGTCTTTTCTCTCCGCGCTGCGGGTCTCTCCATGGGTCCCGTGTCGTTAACAAATATTGCATCCATTTCCTCCTCCTGGTCACCGATGATAGGAACGCCTGAGTTGAGGAAAGGTTGAGGTGGCGAGAGCAACAGACTGATTGAGCTGGCTGACTGATCAATATCCACATCATGTTTGCCCTCAGAATGGGCTATGAATGTTCTTAAACTCTCTTTAACATCCAGAACTGTGGCTTCAACACACGTTTCAGAATTCTGCAACTGGTCTTCAGAGACGAGGCACCAATGTGCCTTTACTGAACTCCACTCTGGCTTAGATTCACTTTGGCTAAAACAAGTGGGCTCCGTCATGGCCTTGCCTTTAAAACTATGGCTTTCTAATGACTGCGGTGCAACTTGCAAGGGCTTTGGTCTCCCAACTTCCTGACTCTGAACCTCTTCAGGCTTACATGCTAAACTAAAAGATTCAGAATCTGTGTTTGCATCTTCTGTGCTCAAAATGACTTTAAAGTCCACAAGTGTATTGTTTGCATCATGATTGGATCCACTCTGAATAGTGAAATGTGAAACTGGTGGAATTTCGACTGATTGCTTTGAATGTTGAGAGGGCTTTGGTCGGACTTCTGTGTTACCATCTTCCACTTCAGGTTCACTTCCAAGGCAAGGGTTAGAGTATAGGCCGTCTACCTCAAATGTCACAGTTCCTAAGCCTTTCAGCTTGGGTTCAAATGCTACACAACCTTCAGAGTCTCTATCTTCCTCTTCAAACATTGCCTTTCTTATTAGCTTACCATTTTCATTGTCATTGTCTCTGTTTTCAGATTCAGTATCTCCCGTTACCTTTCCTTTGTAAGAATCTGTCATTTCAGGCATCGCCAAAGAAGGAGATTCAACCTGCTGACCGCTGGTTGAAAGAGCTAAAGGACTCCCTTCAAAGCTTTGAGCAGGACTACACCGTATATCTGTGTCTGACCCTGCGATGGACTCATAGCCTGACGAGAAGGTGGACCTGCTCCCTTCCCCCTGTGCTCTACTGGAGATGACTTGGTCATCCACATGTGTGGACGCAACATGTTTATCCTCCAGTTCTTGCGTAGCATCTTTAAATTCATAGTCCTCTTTCTGGTATATTCCATGTCTTGCTCCTGCATATATAAAGGGTTCACACTCAACATCGGCCTCGTGAGGAACGTCACTGTCTCGTTCAGACGTCTCTATTTTCTGCAGTGCAGTCAGAGCATTCTTCAGTATGATATCAACCATGGCTTTTGATTCACAGCGCAGACTCTCCTCGTCCAGAGGCAGGGGCAGCACCACTGCACCCTCACCTCCTGATGTGTCCTGACTACAGTCCCCCAGAGGCAGGGGCAGCACCAGTGCACCCTCACCTCCTGATGTGTCCTGACTACAGTCCCCCAGCACTAGTGCACCCTCACCCTCTGATGTGTCCTGACTACAGTCCCCCAGACCAACAGGCAGACCAGATAACTGGACCTCCAGGCTCGTATTTGTGTCCAACAAACAGTTATTCTCCTCACAGTTCGTAACGCCAGGCACTGGCGCACAAGGAGAGGCAACCTCTTGGCAACCTTGATGCCCAAAAGGAGCATCCTCAACCTTGTGTGTGCGGGCGGCAGCATCTTGGGCAACGGCTAACTGGACATCAGCAGCCTGTGAAGACGGCTCTAGATGATCCTCCTGTGGAGGCAAACACTCAGTCTGCTCTGAGCGCACACCTGTGAGCTCCACAGCTGATTGGGTGTCCCGCTGTGGGTTGAGTTGATCCGAGGAGGGTGAAGCAGGGTGAGGGCTTCCTACACCCTCGCTGGAGACACTCGACCTGCTGACATGGCTCTCATCGCCCTCGGAGATGGGAGAGTAGATCTGCAAGGGTTGTCTCCTCCGCATCTTTCTGACCTCCTTCTGGCCTCTGTAGGTTGTGTGTGTGATGACTGCTGGACCCTCGAAGGCCTGCTGCTGGCCCTCGTCAGGGTGTTCTCTCGACATCCGATGGTCTGCAGCTTGTTCCCGTGCCGTCCCGTGATCTTCATCCACAGACGGTCTGTGTGAAAGAGAGAAGAGAGGAGCACGCTTAGACAAGAAAACGCACAAGCACACTCAGAGACGCTTTTAAGAGACCGTGGCCATGTACATGATGTGTAATAACAGCCACTCAAACAGCACAGAACATCAAATATTCATTTCCATCTGTGAGTGGATCTGCCCAAAGCCGACTGAGCAACTGAACACATTGCCTATCTAAGAACCTTTGGACTATGCCTGTTCCAAGGTCTAAAGGAAAAAGAGTAAGAGAATAAATGAACGTATTACAAATAAATGTATTAACGTAAATTAGTAACGTTGCTTAACAAAGCTGACTAATGTTAAAGAAGACAAAAAAAGACTTCACTGTAAGACACATAAGGTTATACACTTTACACTAATAAAATACATGAACTGTGTCACAACAGTGTGATGACGATGACAATGGTTTTAACTACCATGTTTAACTTTCTATGCAATGGCAATGGCAATGGCCTTGTAGATGACATGTTGGAGTACTGTTCATTTAAAAGGCAAAGTTGGTGCCCTCGAAGATACCCATATGGCGGCAACAAATGTCACCTAAAGTCCCGTCCTGATTTATCAGGCTGAAGTAAACATGCCATATTGTCTTCACACACTGGGAATAAAACTGATTTGTCCATGCAAATGAAAATGAAAGATCTTCATACAGGACATGATGAAATAAATTGTTTCTTCGTAACTGTTCTGCTGCTAACGCCAGTCATCATGTCGTTGTTGTCATTCATTTCATATTTGTTTACTCTCTCCTTTAAGTGGCATTTGTCATTTCAGTTCGACCAATCACTCTTTACTATGTAGCACAGTCATGGATAGTGTAGTCTTCTCACGTGCTGATTCATAGGTGCAGGTGCACAGGCTCTTCCTGGTCCTCGCTGTGGTGGACTGCTGACAATAAAAGTCTGTAAACAGTATCCGATGGTAATGGTTTGAGAGGAACAAGAGACTATTTTTAAGAGACCACATGTCTCTTTTGTAGTTTAATATCGTGCACAATACTCACTATGTCTGGCCTCAGTGCACAACACAGTCTTAGGAGCATCACGGAGAGCAAATTATAGATCTTAATGCACACTCCATCTTTGCTTTCCCTTACCAGCTTTCCACTCGGAGCGTGACATCGTTCCAAATGGGGAATAAATAAATAAATAAATAAATAAATAAAAATAACCACAGCAAACATCTGACTGTGAAATGAGTTTAAGAGAGAGATCAAACGTAAGAGAGAGAGAGAGAGAGAGAGAGAGAGAGAGAGAGAGAGAGAGAGAGAGGGGGGAGAGAGAGAGGGAGAGAGAGAGATGGAGGGAGGGAGGGAGGGAGAGAAAGAAAGAAAGAAAGAAAGAAAGAAAGAAAGAGAGAGAGAGAGAGAGAGAGAGAGAGAGAGAAGCCTCTGTGAGTTCATCTCCCAAGCCTCTCTTACACAACGGCCAGGATGGCTCAGAAACAGAGGCTTCCTCACAGTCAAACAGAGCCACTCCCTATGTTGTCCCATTAGCCCCCGGCACAGGCTTCCTACAGAGATACTCAAGAAATCCACCACGGAAAAGAGGGGGGGGGGGGGGGGGGAACAATTGACTGTCCAAACAATACTGGAGTCAGAGGAGGAGGAGTGTGAGGCTTTGAGTAGTATTTCAAGGCACTGGAGGATTATTCATTAATTGGAGTAGAACACAATCATTTAATATCAAACAAATTCAGTATGTTAGACATATACCTTTCACAAAAGTTAACTGTTGAGACTTTATAGTTTCATGACTGGAGCCTTCCTGTAGGCCTCGGTGACACGGTGTGTGTGGAGGCACGGCACAGAGCACTGTTTGCATATGGAGGTGAAACAGAAGAGGGGTGTGTCTGTGCTCAAACATGAGCTGTCCACAGTGAAACTGGACTACAGCAGCCCTGTCTGTTGTTCTCAAGGGGAAGGACTCACACGCCACAGACACACAGTGAAACTGGACTACAGCAGCCCTGTCTGTTGTTCTCAAGGGGAAGGACTCACACGCCACAGACACAGACACAGACACAGTGAATCTGGCCTACAGCAGCCCTGTCTGTTGTTCTCAAGGGGAAGGACTCACACGCCACAGACACAGACACAGTGAATCTGGCCTACAGCAGCCCTGTCTGTTGTTCTCAAGGGGAAGGACTCACACGCCACAGACACAGACACAGTGAATCTGGCCTACAGCAGCCCTGTCTGTTGTTCTCAAGGGGAAGGACTCACACGCCACAGACACAGACACAGTGAATCTGGCCTACAGCAGCCCTGTCTGTTGTTCTCAAGGGGAAGGACTCACACGCCACAGACACAGACACAGTGAATCTGGCCTACAGCAGCCCTGTCTGTTGTTCTCAAGGGGAAGGACTCACACGCCACAGACACAGACACAGTGAATCTGGCCTACAGCAGCCCTGTCTGTTGTTCTCAAGGGGAAGGACTCACACGCCACAGACACACAGTGTGGGCACACTCAAGATATTACATTTATTTCTGTCAAAGCAGAAACCTGCATCTTTCAAAAAAACATCTATCAAAAAACATTCACAACGCCAGCCTCTGACTGTGGGCCTCAATACAGTCAATACAGATGCCTTTTGTGGCACAGATAGGCCTTTTTTTCCTGGCCTTTTGTAGCAACAATTCTATTCCCTCAAAAATGATTTCAGCACAATACTGCTTTTCTCTGCTTCCCACACTTGGTCTTACACCGAGGTCATCATGTCTCTCTCAAAATGTCACGGTTTCCTTCCCCCCCCCCACAGCACAATAATAGAGGGAAGTGGCTGTTCACAATGTGTAGCACAGTCTCTGTTAAGTGCTTCTGCTGAGAATGTGAGATTCAAAACCAGTAGGAAGGCACAGTGTGTGAGTGAGTGGGTGAGTGAGTGAGTGAGTGAGTGAGTGAGTGAGTGAGTGAGTGAGTGAGTGAGTGAAGCAGGACCACACGCTCCACGCTCACACTTCAGAGACAAGGCCACTGACCAACAAGGTCACATGATCTCCCAAACAGAAGAGCCGTAGGTTCAGCCGCCAAGGGAATGAGAATAAGACCTTCCCATAGATGAGCAAGGGAGACCCAAGCTGAGGATCATTACCCCCACCCCCCCCCCCCCTGAAGCGGAGGGCTGCTGTGACACGGCAGATTTGGAGATATTCATCTGTCCAGTGGACATGGACACAGATGAGAGCAAACCCAACAGTCTGGACGACAAGCAGGCAGAAGAGAGACAAACAAGACAACAAGAGAGTAAGACAAAGAGACAGAAAGAGAATCGAAGTGAAAGACATTACCACCACCACTATAACCAATGTGTTACACACAGTGACAAAGACTAAGACCACTGCATCTTGGAATCGGTTCAATTTCATATCAATTCATATCACAACCAGTGGCAACTTATCACTCCTTAGTGTCCATAAAGCCTAGTGATTAGTGATAACAGCACTGGCCCACTTCTGTCGTGTATGAAGAAATGAAAACAATATTGCCTTAGTGTTAAGGCTGGCCATGGGTGTATGTCAGTCTGGATGTTAAAACTACTGTAGGCCTAATACAATCTGCATTATCCAATATTATCCAAGCTACTTAGTCTATATGCTTGCGCTTATCCCCCGGGGGAAAAGGCAGAGACAAGGAAGTGCCCTAGTTTTATGATTTAGCAGCACAGCACAGCTAGCTCCTCCATGGCAATATGAGAGACATCAGCATGAACCCTTAAGACACCAGAAGACTGATCTGCTCAGAACAATGTTGTGTGTATGCCAAGGAGGCTCTTTCAGTCGTGAGGTCACATGTTACTGAATTTCATGCCAGGACAGGACACAGCCACCCTGAAGCATCTGTGCGATGTCAGCCAATATAAACTCCCACATGCAAAGTCTGGGAGAACTCCTGAAACCTGGAATGCATTCATGACACCCAGTAGCCTTTAAGCAGGCCTGCCTCCCTTAAACTAGTTCACCTAACAACCTTTAAGCATGCCTGCCTCACTTACGCTAGTTCCATGCAGGCTCAGTTGAGTTTCTTTTGAAGTTGATCCGAAAGCTCTAAATACAGTCACATTTCCGGGGAATTCATATTTCAAGGCAGTTACATAACCTGAATAAATCTTTTGGAAACCAGTCCCTGGTATTTAAATATGTCCACCAGGAAGGAACACTTTAAAAGTGACACCCAACATGAAAAGACAGCAGTCTTGGACTAAACAGTGTTTGAGAGCCTGATGTAAAAGTGGTTTCCATGATGAAAACAACCTGATTGAGAACAGCAGAAGAGAGAGGGGAACTTACAAACTCTCTGGTGTCTGTTCCGCTGGTTCAGATGGTTTTACTATGGCTGTCTCCTCTGCCATGTCAGCAGAGTCTTCGCTGGGTGGTTTGTCCATCTCCTGACACTGGGGACCCACGTCGCCCCCCCTGGGCTGCCCGATGGTAGTCTCACTGGGCTGCCCGATGGTAGTGTCACTGGGCTGCCCGATGGTAGTGTCACTGGGCTGCCCGATGGTAGTGTCACTGGGCTGCTGGCTTCTGTCTGCTTCGCATGTTATTCCTCCGGGCTCTGACAGCGCGGCTGAATTTGGCTCGAGCTGAGGTACTCTCGTTTCTGCTTTGGAGAAGAAGTGGAACAGACTCCCAAGTCTTTTGAGAAATGAATCTGAGGGGGGCGCAGGTGAGCCGGGCCCCAGGGATTTGGCCAGGCCGAGAGGAGACTGCCTGTCAGGGAGTTCCCACAAAGAGCCCGCCTCATTGTCCGGCACACTCGCCTCCTGCGTGTCCCGATTATTACAAATTGCTCCTTCTTCCCCTTCACAGCCCTGGAAGGCCTACATTAGGGAAAAGAGTGGGACAGAGTTAGGAGGAGGCAGCGAGACAGAGGAATAGAGGGCATCTGGGTACGTTTCTGAGCACCGCTTTCTGTCGGCCACACAAGCAGAGGCACCACCAGAGAAAAGTGAGCCGTGAGAAGCAGCTCCACTCGATCGTTCCCACTGGCTTGCCTTTTACAGCAGCAGCGGCAGGCAGGCAGGCAGGCAGGCAGGCAGGCAGGCAGGCAGGCAGGCAGGCTCGCTCTAATCCTTATGTGCCTGTGAAGCAGACGGCTCCCCCTCCCCCTTCTTTCCCCTCCCCCCAAACCCGCCCACAATGAATGTTAACTCTTTCATGACTAAAACAGAGAGCCAATAATCGGAGGGGAATTGCACAGTATCAACTGAATACATTCTTGCACTTGCTTTTGAATTTGACATTCTACATCCTTGAAAACACGGAGATCGCTTGTAGAATGACCTCTCAACTCGGGCACATTATGTTCTGTGTGTTTCAACGTGGTGTTATCATAAACTGCCAAAGCAAAATGTCAATTACTGATGCCCCTAAAACCACCATGATACTCAAGGTGCTTATTTCTATTTCATATTTTTTAGATATTGTCTTACTCTACCAGAACACTGAATTCATTAATCAGTAAGTACATTTAAGAATTGTAATAATTTTGACATCAGATAAGAGGAATGCCATGATGTAACGATAGTGACACAGCCCTTTTTCCAAAAGCAAACAGAAAGACTCTGTGATGTCTGATGTGATGGCTCTTTTAGGGACTCCAAATGACTCCAACACTATGTAGCTACATGAGTCAGATGGGGAAACGTTTTCAGACGTCTGGACGGACTGAAACAGACAGGTCTCAGAACAGAGCCAGGCACCCGGGTGCACTGCTCTGCCGTGATCCAATGACTAGAGTGGCTGCACAACACAATGGCACCGTGCGACATCTCCTCTCCTCTCCTCTCTCCCTCACTTCAGCAGGATGTTGAGAGGGAGAGAAGGAAGCTTACAATGTGTCGTGATGAGTTCGGATGATTGCATTTGCTGCCTTCTTGGCTCTGTGACAAACAAAAACAAATGATAACGAAAACAAGCGTTGGTTTTGGCGTTGGTGATGACCTACTTTACTTTCCGAGAGTAGTATTCGCAAGGAACAACACTGATCCACTATGTGGTATATTCCTGCTCAATTAAATGAAATGCATCTGACAGCAAATGGCCAGTACATATTTACACCAAAACTGAACAATGAAATGTATACTAGACAATTACAATGCAGGTATGATCCTTTTCTTTCTGTCCTACTGGAAAAGGGAAAGAGATAAAAGAGTTTGACTGTTGTTATTTAAGAGAGAAGGGCTCTGAGCCCCTCAACACTATCAGTCTGCACACAAACATGAATGCCAAACAACCATGGTGGCTGGCTGCTACATACTACCACACATCTCAGAGATGAATCACTGTGCACCAATGACTTTAACTGAATATTCTGTGCTGTAGAAACTAGTTCCAATTAAGAGAGAAAGTTACAACCCCAACTGGAGGCCATACTCTGACAAAGACATCTTATTAAAGACACAGGAGTAACAGTAGTCAGCTGGTGTGTAAAATACACTCCCCAAAGCTTTAAGAGACTATCAACAGACACTAGCACCCAAGGGCTTTAAGAGAATATCAACAGACACTAGCACCCAAGGGCTTTAAGAGAATATCAACAGACACTAGCACCCAAGGGCTTTAAGAGACTATCAACAGACACTAGCACCCAAGGGCTTTAAGAGACTATCAACAGACTAGCACCCAAGGGCTTTAAGAGACTATCAACAGACACTAGCACCCATGGGCTTTAAGAGACTATCAACAGACACTAGCACCCAAGGGCTTTAAGAGACTATCAACAGACACTAGCACCCATGGGCTTTAAGAGACTATCAACAGACACTAGCACCCAAGGGCTTTAAGAGACTATCAACAGACACTAGCACCCAAGGGCTTTAAGAGACTATCAACAGACACTAGCACCCATGGGCTTTAAGAGACTATCAACAGACACTAGCACCCAAGGGCTTTAAGAGACTATCAACAGACACTAGCACCCATGGGCTTTAAGAGACTATCAACAGACACTAGCACCCATGGGCTTTAAGAGACTATCAACAGACACTAGCACCCAAGGGCTTTAAGAGAATATCAACAGACACTAGCACCCATGGGCTTTAAGAGAATATCAACAGACACTAGCACCCAAGGGCTTTAAGAGACTATCAACAGACACTAGCACCCAAGGGCTTTAAGAGACTATCAACAGACACTAGCACCCATAGGCTTTAAGAGAATATCAACAGACACTAGCACCCAAGGGCTTTAAGAGACTATCAACAGACACTAGCACCCAAGGGCTTTAAGAGACTATCAACAGACACTAGCACCCAAGGGCTTTAAGAGAATATCAACAGACACTAGCACCCAAGGGCTTTAAGAGAATATCAACAGACACTAGCACCCATGGGCTTTAAGAGACTATCAACAGACACTAGCACCCAAGGGCTTTAAGAGACTATCAACAGACACTAGCACCCAAGGGCTTTAAGAGACTATCAACAGACACTAGCACCCATAGGCTTTAAGAGAATATCAACAGACACTAGCACCCAAGGGCTTTAAGAGACTATCAACAGACACTAGCACCCAAGGGCTTTAAGAGACTATCAACAGACACTAGCACCCAAGGGCTTTAAGAGAATATCAACAGACACTAGCACCCAAGGGCTTTAAGAGAATATCAACAGACACTAGCACCCATGGGCTTTAAGAGACTATCAACAGACACTAGCACCCATGGGCTTTAAGAGACTATCAACAGACACTAGCACCCAAGGGCTTTAAGAGACTATCAACAGACACTAGCACCCAAGGGCTTTAAGAGACTATCAACAGACACTAGCACCCAAGGGCTTTAAGAGACTATCAACAGACACTAGCACCCATTGGCTTTAGCCTCTTTGTTAGCGCATGTCCAAGAGCCACACTCTCCCATGTAGGACGGTACTTCACACGCAGGTTACACAACAACACACGAGTACACAATACCACATTCTTTATTCTGTTCTTTCACCAGATGGGATATCTGTTGGACAGCTCTTCCTTTTGCAGACTCAAATACTTGTGTGCATATAAATCCATTCACCCATTTTAGAATTATTTCTAATAATCCTAATTTCTAATCTTATAATTATTTCTAATAATCCTAATTTCTAATTTTATAATTATTTCTAATCCCCAGGTTTTCTGCGTAAGAACAGACCAATATCATCCAAACTGAACAACCTCTGTCTAAGTTCTTTCAGTCATAAACGCAGGTCTGTCAGTGATTGAGTGGATTTGTCCTGTGAGGTTCATGCAGAATGTAAACTTTCAGGGATGACACTCCCTGAACGTAACCTTATCTGGCATAGGATAGGGTGGAATTCATACCTTTGACATGTCCAGATCATTGTCATATGGATCATCATCTCTCCTCTCAAATGCAGTCTCCTTTTCCAGGCCACTGTGAGGATGGCAAGCAAAACTACATTACATCAAAAACCCACCAGTGTCGTTCATAAGAGTCAGTGTCATTTTCAACCGCTTAAGTCATTTCTGTAAGTAGTAGAGAAAGGATGACTGAATCCATTAAAGTCACAATAGTGGAACTGGGACCCACCCTTTCCATGTAACTGATAGCCCATGCTTAGGCTCAAATGGCAGAACTAGTTTTGTCTTTAAAGTATATCCAAGAATAGCTAACAGAAATATGACTAACACAAAATAGTTAAAATTATGCTTCCTGCTTCCGTGAGGCACTTTTTTCTGAATCACAGCCAAGTCTGAGGAATCGTTAGTTATGAGGGTGGGCCATTCCAAAATTAACTTTCCCGCAGTTCGACAAGCTCCACCTCTGAACATTTGACAATTGTTAACATCTGAAACAACGCTTCGAACATAGAATCGATGTAGGCTATGCTTATGACAGGTGAAAACAGTAGATTCACATTTCACCAAGATTACTGCCATCAGATCATTCTTAATCTGGGAATGGCACCAACCTACGTCAACACATACAACAAAACTTTATCGAACATGCGCATCTTTACAAACAAACAGTTCAGATGTGAGGATCCTATAAAGGGCCTCTAAGATCAATTATATGCATCAGATTACCAATAACTTACGTGGTACCACTCTCTTTTGCCGTTTTGTCAGAATCATCTGATTTAAAAAGTCTTGCGATGCCGTCTTGCCATGAATTTTGCCTTTTCATTCTCGACGGTGGAAAAATTTAGTCAAAAAATGGATTTCGACAGAAGATCGTATTTTAGAACAATATGTAGCTCGTAATTAGTTTTGTTTCAGCTTGGAAACTCTGCATGCTTCGCCTAGAGTGGGATTCTCAGAGCCCTAGGCAGTGAAAACTCTCCTACAGTCCGATAGAACGCAATGAAGTGGACTAAACGGAAGTAGGCTACGGTGGAAGTCAGTGTGGCCAGACTGCCCTCTCTGAAGGATTTGGGAACTGTTACAGCCTCATCGGATCCACAGCCAGACCGGTGCATCCAAGAACACACAGTTGTGTTGCCTGTGTTTCAGGACGTTATCTATACAAAACCGGAATAGTAAAATGATGCAGCCTGTGTGCATTAGCCTAAAATAAAATGTGATAGACAGGTTTTATTTGCATAAAGAAACGCTAAACGGTTTAGTAGGCACAGGACATCTCAGTGGAGAAGTAAACATACTTAAACTGCATGACTATGAACTCGATGACTAACGAATAAAGCCACACGGAACAGGCTTTTTGAACGCATCTTCCCCGAGTTAACTTCTTCCTTATCTTACACAATTTTGGTCTTTGTAGTTGTTTTATTTTAATTGTATTCTAAATTATTATCCTTCCCCCTGTCTCTAACTTTCGTGAATGTCCAAAATGATGTTGCCTCCTGTTATCTATTTGGCATGTAGTGTTGGTGTGCAACGATGTGTGCTTCTTTAGAAATGCCACATGAATAGAAGTCTTTATTATTAATCATTATTATTATATTTGTGAAATAATTAGACTTTTCTGAAGTACTTGAATGTTAATGAGCCCACTATCATATTTAAGAGTTAACATTACTGTGAAAAGGACTGAAACCTGTCTGTCATAATGTCAGAGCATTACATTTTTAGTAGGTCACATTGAGGTTAGCGTTGCAACTGTTTTGCTATTTCGTACACAGCTCCCCCTGCTGTTTATCATTTGCACATCATGCTGATGAGGAAAAACAATGACTTCATGTGGAGATATGGAGGCCGATGAGCAAAACGTGTAGAGAGTAGAAGTCCAAAGGTTCAACCTCTCGCCCCTGTTCCAGGGAATGGTGGAGAAAAAAAACACCACTATAGACCTCTTCAAGTGATTTTATTCATTGACTTCTCCTTGGGTTTTAACACCATGCACACACACACACACACACACGTACACACACACACACACACACACACACACACACACACACACACACACACACACACACACACACACACACACGTACACACACACACACACACACACACACATACACAAACACACACACACGTACACACACACACATACCCAAACACACACACACACACACATCAACTCAAATCTGGTACCCCTAAACCCAGTATGTGTGTTTGTGTGTGTGTGTGTGTGTGTGTGTGTGTGTGTGTGTGTGTGTGTGTGTGTGTGTGTGTGTGTACGTGTGTGTGTACGTGTGTGTGTGTGTGTTGTGTGACACAACACACACACACACACACACACACACACATGTATACACACACACACACACACACACACACAAACACACATACTGGGTTTAGGGGTACCAGATTTGAATTGATTTGTAGGGCCTGTATATATGTGTGCATGGGGTGGCAGTATCCTATATACAGTATATGGTACCCATACTATTTCACATTTCAAAACGGCCTGCCAGGGATCAGCCGATGCATACAATTGAGTCATGCTATTAGGTCATTTCCTGGTTATGTGATTCACTCTCCAATATACAATCACAGAACTCCTGAAAATTGAAACGAAAAAATCAGAGAAAGTTGGAAGGTTATGAAATGAGTGAACTGCACATGTGTAGCATAACAAAAACGAAAAGCAATAGTTTTTCACAAGTAAGATATGAGACACCTGATGTATGTGGGCCCACAGACACACACACACACACACACACACACACACTCCTGGTCTGAGGAGAACTCTCTAGGACCAACACTCAGCGCCACGCTTATGGAACAGCCTCCCTGTGACCACCTAAGGGCAACGCAGACGCTGGACTCCTATGAAGCTGGACTAAAAAACATTTTTATTCAGGAAGGCATTTCTGGCCTTGTGTTAAATCACTGCCACTAAGTTTTCTATTATGCTCATGTTAACTAATTTTTATTGAATTGTATTATTATAGTTTGTTTCTAATATGTTGGCACTCTGAGATTCTTCTGAATGAAGAGTGCATTACAAATCAAATGAATTATTATTCTTATTCTTATTATTATTATCACCTGAAGCAAGGAGTTGCACTGGGATTGAGTACAGGACCACTTAGGGCCTCCAGCTTTTCTCCATCTGTGACAACTGAAAGGTTGTCACAGACACACACACACACACACACACACACACACACACACACACACACACACACACACACACACACTCACACACACGCGCGCGGAGCACAGAGTGGCTTATTCACCCCCCTCTCTATTCACACACTTACCACTGAGGTATAGAAGCTGTGCTCATTAGAACAGCTCTTTACAATTCTAACAGCAGTAATTGAATCTGATCTCATTTTCAACATGACATTACTTTCCTATCTGTTAACATTATAAATTTACCATCAGGGATTACCCGTTGTCATCAGGACTAACTAGGAAACGTCAAATAGAATGATTCAAACTATGCGTTTATTCCATTAAAACACAAAAAAACTGACAGCAGAACAGAATTGTTTTTCCCCAGGAGGTTTTGTTTCTTTAATTCATGCATCGCTACAGGGTTAAACCGCAGACAATCATTCTATTTTGTCTCATTTTTAACATATGCAACGAAGTGTTATTTCAGTCTCCTTTGTGCTTTGCTTTTACAAGTCATTGTGTATAATTGACCCACACTATGCTACAATCAACTTCCTCAGACTCAGACTGTGTGTGTGTGGCATAAACCTGCCATGCAGCTGGCGGTTCACTCCAGGAGTTGTGTGAGAACTAGCTCACTAGTGGTAGCTAACACGACCTAGCTAATAACCATTTTAACATCCAACATGAATTCCCCAACTAGTGTGATGCTTAGGTATAATTGATTGACAGTTTTAAGTAGTCCAGGCCAAAGCAGAAGTCTGGAATATCTGACTAGTGACTTCATGTTTTGATCAATGGTCTACAGTATTCAAGGGTCTATGTGAAAGGTGGGCTTATACTGGGGACTGTAGCCTAGCATTGAACACATTCTCTGAAATAGATATTAGGGTTGGATTTATCAGCTTCTATTACACGAGGGTGTGAAATAATGAACCATACACACAGAAACGTATGATATGTTATCTTTTGATTGGCATGAAAATAAAATACTATTTTGCGTATGTTTCCTGCAAAAGAAAAAGACTTTTAGACAGACACCGGAGGCAGGCAGGCAGCCAGTGTATTAAAGTGCCTGAAATCGTTGTACAAAAAAACAATAATACGTAAAGAGAGATCATTCAAGAGCTACACTTCCCCTTTGTGCAGATGGATTGTATCCAGTTGGTCCAATTTGTCTCTGATCAGCAAAGCATCTGTTGCTGTAGTCTCCCCCTGTTGGAATTAAGATTTATTTAAGTTAAAATAAACATCATTAAATTATAAGTGATCTGTTTCCTATGGCCATACGTGAAGGGATGTAGCTGTCAGGCCTGTTTTCTGGTTCACATTAATAAATGTGGATTCAATTAAATCATTGCTCATTCAAAGTCCAAATACTTTTTTTTTTCATCCCACACCCATGTTTTATTTCAGAAAATGTCTGCTGGAAATGAGTGCTATTAAGCACTCCAGGTCTGTGTAATGTCCAAACACATTTTTGCCCAACATGCGTCCCTGCTTTCAATGAAGTGGAGGGCCATTTTCTCCACGCATAGCACACGAATGACCTTACGACCACAGCAATTTCACATGTTTTGTCACACATGCAAAACATTCTATTTGAATGAATGGTATTCACATTCACATTTCAATGAATAGTATTCACAAAATAGTACTTTTCTACATTCATTGGAATGGCAAAGACCAATGTTACTAAACAAAAAATGACTTGCGAAATAAATTGAAACTATTAAACAATGTGTTCTCCATCTTTAGCCCATTCTAGCATGTATTGTCAGTATGAGGTTGAAGTGATAACATTCTGGAATAAATAAATGATTAGCCTTCACAATAAAAGAGAGCCCAAGTATAGATTAATTATAGATTATTATTAAAATATTATAATAATATTTATATGAAATGTTTTCTCTGTTCTTGTCCATCTCTCTCTACTTGGCTTTACCATATTGTGTGATCTGTTGTACAGCACATATGAAAGTGAAGCCATATGTGTGCCGTGAGTGACGGAGTGAATCTCGAGCTACCTAACTGACTACGAACTATAAGACCCTCGGGGGGTTCAGGCCTCAGGAGAAAAGGGAAGCCTGCCTCATTAGAGATGCGGAGTGAAATTGTCCAGAAGAAATCTTCTGTTTCTTGAGAGTATTCATTCTGCTGCCTGGGTTTCATCAAAAAAAGAATATAGCAACACCAAGCAGGGAATGGAACACAGAACATATGATTTCTGTGACAATGAGTTATTACACATTATATAAATGTGATGTATTATTGTTATTATTATTATTATTATTATTATTATTATTATTACTTTTATGCTGTACTTAGCCACTGTGTGTGTGGCACTGCTAATCAAAACATTCAACAAATCCACAAAGAAAAATTGGTTTTCCATGCCAATGTGTTTGACTACAAATGAAATAAGTTCAATGTATTCAACCTGTCCTGCAGTCTCACCACCTTCAACCCTGTGTGATTTTGAAAACTATCCAGGGGAAGCTTTTGGGGCCTGATGACATGAGTTCTTCAGTGTCTGTTCCTTACTGAAAACAGCAGGGTTAAGTAAGGCTAATTGCATGGAGCTTTATATAAGGTGTGGGTCAAAGGCAGAGAGAGTTTTGAGAGGTGTATTTGGGCTGGATTTCCATAAAGCATGAGGCCTAAATGCCTACCACATGTGGGAGAGATTTCACTGCTTTTGTGGGAAAAGCTCGTTCAGTAACAATGAACAACGAACAGCACCTTGGGAGGTGAGAAATAACCCAGCAGTTTGTAGCTTGTGCCAGTGACTAAACACTCCTTAACACTACCTGCACTGACAACCTCCTGTATTGGCAACCTGTAAACCACAGATGGTCAACTTGGGTTCATAGTATTCACGTTAAAGACCTCTTTTATACGACAAGTGTGAAGTCTGACTAATTAAGCATCCAGTTATTAAGTTGTATTTCCCCCCCACGTGGAGATTTCATACCCAACCAAAGATGCATAGCTGCAGCTATTTTGGAAAATGAAGTTATTATGGGTCTTCCATGCACAGTTGCAGAAATCGAGAAATCACTTAAGGTTAATCTAATCGCCAAAATTGATGGCATTAAACATTCTAAATACCTGTGTGTTTGGATAAACAGCCAGAGGTGTTTTAAAGTCCTGTGCCAGTGGAATAAATGTTTGACCTGTAATGAACCACTTTACTGAGGTATGTTGTGTAGGTCGCATCTGGTTTGCAATAGAAACCTGGTGACATGCAGAATGACAAAAATCTTTAAGGTCACAAAACCCTAAGACTTAAACAGCGTCCACATGTAATGCATATGTGAAACTTCACAGCACTTATCCCCTCGGAAAATAAGAGTGAGACCCACTTGACCATAAATATATGGTATCCGTATGCACACTAAGAAACAGGTCAAAGTCATGTTGCTGGTGCCAGGGCGTCAATGCTGAAAAATGGAAATGTTTTTCTGAAAGCATGGCCTAGACATCTCCAGTTACAAAGAAGTCAGAAATAGTCTTTACAAAAAAACATTTCATCTTTGGTCACTAGCCACATGATGAGTTTTGCATTTGTTTTTCCTTACAATTGTAGATATTTATAAAGCTGTCTGAAGGACATGTAGCCTTCATTGGCACCTGCTGACAATAGCATCACACAAGAGAAGTGCTTGACATCCCATGGAGCAGAACATGTTTCATCCACTAGGGGGCACTCTTGTGTAAGATAATAAAAATCACTACTTTGGGACGGGGGAAAACAGACCTTTCAGCCTTATTTATTCAACAAAGTGTTTATTATTCACATTGAGTAGCAGGCCATGAATATTTAGTTACTCGAATAGCTGGTGTAAATATAATATTTATTTTCCTCATATTTTATTTTAATAATAGTTTATAATCTGTTCTTACTCTCTTTAATGAAACCTCTTGACCAGTGTATTTTGCTCTACATACGATATGTGAGTTAAGCTTACATCACTTTGTAATGCTTGCCATTTCTCTTTGATCTTTATCTATGTTTTATTTACATACATGGATACATGTTTTTTATTCCTATATAATATGTGTTCATCTGTTTCTGTCCTTCTCACCTACACTACGGTTCTCGTCAGGTTCTTGTGCTATGGTGATTTGTGATTTTGAAACACTTTTTTTTGTGCTAGGCTACATTCAAATAAGTTACATAAAATGGTCACAAGAGACAAAATTCAGGGAAAGCGAAATCTCTTCTTTGTGTCTGACATTTTTCAGGTTTGATGAAAGATGAGTTAAAGTTGAAAGAAGAAGACATTAAACATTGTATAGTATTCTCCATGGATATATAACTTTTTAGGGGGTATTATAGATTATGGTAAACAAAAGTTACCCAAAGGAAAGATGGTGAGATATATGTCAAATATCATTTTGATGAATGGCACCAACTGTTTCTATTATGTAGATACTTTTTTGCTTGCTTACTTACTTGTGTATTGTCCAATCCTTAATATTAACCATTAATTCATAATTTACAACCTAAAAAAAAAAAACAGCTATATTTTAGAACTTGGGAAAAGAACTAAAATATCAAGAGCAAAAAATGTAACCGTCCCGTATAAATAACAAAACTGAAGTACCGGTATGTCATTTTCTGATTTTCATACATGTGAAAGTGAAATACAAGGAATGAATCCTTGGAAAACTGTTTTCTGTCATGAGGGTGTAAGACATGGCATGCAAAGGGCCCCGCAACATTTAGGAAAACTCCACACATTTTTAATGGAGCATTCATTCCCCCTAGCATGCAACCACAAGTGGACGCTGGGTGAATCCAGTCTGGTATTAACCCTCTTGATGATGCTAATGAAATTAATGATTTTGGTCAGACGTGCGGGTGCCGCAAGATTAGAATTACGCAGTTGCAGAAGTCACTTCTCACACCTCCACCCTTGCTTCCATAAAAAGAGACTGATCAAGGGTTTTCAAATGTTAGAATAGGATAGCGCAATAGCGCTTACATGCGTGCGCTCCTCTAGTCATCAGTGGCCTACTGATAGCCTGACACTTGGGCATTGAGCGGCAGGCACTACACACTCAAAGCACAAGCAAAACAGCACAAAGACATATTATGGAGTTCTTACCTGTCAGAATTTATTTCCATTAAAGAAAGCACCCTTGGTCGTGTCGTACACAATCACATTTATGTATGCCGGGATGTGATGTAGAATTGAATGCTTCTTCAGTCAAGCCTCAAAGCACTACCACTGCCTTCTTTTCAACAGACACTTTGGTCATCTGATGGAAGTCTGTTACAAGCTGGTGGGACCCTAAATGAAGGATACTATATGTATATGAGACACAGAATGTCTATGATTGTTGTGTAGATAATGTTTCTATTGCTTTCAATTTGAGGATAAAAACTCCTTTCAATCTTAATTATAACGACCACCCTTAGAGAGAGAGTAGATTTGCCAAGCCAAGACCAATTAAACATTTATTCAGATGTGAGTTGGTTGTACACAAAATATTTATTAAAGGATGTCATTCAAAGGACACGCTCAGCATACTGGTCCTTTTAGTTCCTGGGGATAGAGACAAAGTGCAAAGGACATTCAGTCCAGCTGTTTTTAGAATCAGACATGGGCTCAGGCACATAGGTTCTGTCTCATTCTTTTTCTTGGCAAAGAGGCATATAATATGTTGCCATTTAGTTTAGTATGCCATTCTTGCCGCTCAGGTCATCAACACTAATAATGAACTTACTAGCCAAACAGCCAAACAAACCAGCTCTGTTTGCCTAAAAAATGTTCTATCCACCGACAATTCACAGTATCTGACAGGAGGTTTGAATCAGATCACATCTGAATAATGTTTATAAGTTCAAACTTTAAAATATTCTGCCTTCCTGGTGGTCAAATAAAAATGTGCTACTTGCTAAAAACCACCAACCTACCAAAGCAAACATTCATGTGTCAGTATTTCTGAGTACTCTGAGCGGACTGAGCGCGACCTGTACTCTAATTCATGAATAGCTGTGTAAGCATAATTGTTTGATTTGCTTTCATATTTCTTGCTTTATTATTTAATTTAACCCCTAAACATGATTGATTTGAATAAGTGCTTTCCAAAAGCTTTACATTCTACCATTTAGTATGGCCCCACCCTCTGAAAGAGGTTATTCTCCCCCACCACAGAATAGCATGTAATTATTATAATTTAGTCCTATGGATTGGGTGCATGTGTGCCTTTATTGCAAGATAAGCATAACAGGAAATAAAGTGTTGATGGGAGGAGACTGATCTCCAGATGGTAATTTGGGCATTAAACCCAGTCATGTATCATTAATCATCTGTCCACTGACACCCCGTATATTTTCCTTTTTCACAAAAATTCTACAGAGTCGTTGGACAAGTTTGGATTTAACCAGTCATGGAGATGTTTATTCTATTTAAAATGGCTGCTTGTAGATATGGCTCATCTACGTTTCTGGATATTTTGTCGGAGAAAACTTGACAGGTATTCAAGTATCTTATGAAATATTTCCTTTTTGTTTCAACTCTGAATTATTCTCTTAATTTTGCTGTTTGATTCTTCTATTAAAATCTACAACAGATAATATGAGGGTTCTCTCTAGTCATAATAATCCATTTGATCATGAATGCAATGCTACACATATATGTTGTCAATGCTACACATGTATGTTGTCAATGCTACACATATATGTTGTCAATGCTACACATGTATGTTGTCAATGCTACACATGTATGTTGTCAATGCTACACATATATGTTGTCAATGCTACACATATATGTTGTCAATGCTACACATATATGTTGTCAATGCTACACATTATTGTTGTCAATGCTACACATATATGTTGTCAATGCTACACATGTATGTTGTCAATGCTACACATGTATGTTGTCAATGCTACACATATATGTTGTCAATACTGAGGGCAGAGGGCAGTAGTACGGAAAGATGGAAACACTTCAGTCAGTGAGTTCAGAACTAAAGCACGTCTGAACAAATGTCTCTATATTAAGCATTAGGAACCATATATTGGGTCTTAATTTATCATGTCTCTATATTAAGCATTAAGAACCATATATTGGGTCTTAATTTATCAAGTCTCTATATTAAGCCATTGGAACCATATATTAGGTATTAATTCATCATCTCTCTATATTAAGCATTATGAACCATATATTAGGTCTTAATTTATCATGTCTGTATTCTCATTGAATAGGGCATTTTTGGTTAGCATTCTCATATAGATCACAGCTCAAATGAACGGATACATTTACTAATGTATAGGCTCCCGATATATGGTCTGTGTATGTTACCCATGATGGAACAGAGCCTATGCAACCCTACAACATGTGCAGAGATATCCCGGCACTAATATTAGCCTACAGTCTTTACAGCTGGGCAGTTGTTCAGTTTTTTAAAAATAGGTACATAAAGGAGGAACACTTTATCAACATGAGTGACAGCAATGTTTGTTTTTGAACACTTTTTTCAGAAAATGATTTGTAAGAATTGACAATGATTTATAAAAAAATATTCTAAAAGTTATCCAGTGCAAAGAAACGTACTGAACATTTGCCAGTAGTTGTCATAAACTGTACTGTAAAAGTTGAACAACAGTATTCATATTAAGTAGAGCTGAACAACAGTATTCATATTAAGTAGAGCTGAACACCAGTATTCATATTAAGTAGAGCTGAGCCCTCAATTCACATGGAAGTGAGGAGAATGACTTTAGTGTCCATATTGTCCCCATAATTTGTCCAGAAACAAAACACAGCCATAGACATAGTCTAGATGTTTCATGGTGAGCTCTATATATCCATATTCAAAATCATAAGACTGTAACTTTATAAAAGGTGTTCCCATGGGGACCTAATTTAATGGAGATCAGAGGCAGTAGTATTATCTTAATCCAAATGACAAAATGTGTCTGGATGAAGGTCAGTGACTTCTTCATGTGAAAGGCATATCTGTATTGCTCTCTGCTTCCCCCCGACACTGACGCTCAGGCTATAGGGTATGATCGTTCACACCACACACACAACTTCAGATGAACAGAATGGACAAGCATAGAGGGGCAGCCCTGGTAAAGATGAGTGTGGGAGCTCCAGAGGTTAATAAGGGGTTGCTCATTGCCTTTCTACCCAGTCCGTGGCTCTCTCTCCCCGGGCCAGTCGTTGGTCCTGCTCGGGCCCAGGAACAAGATGATCTCCAAGTCCCCCCTCCCCATGGCGATGCACAGACAAGAGCATGTCTATTTGCACATGGCAAGACATCTCTCCTTCTTAACACACTATTTAATCAGAGACCAAGACATCTCTTCTTCTTACTGTAACACACTATTTAATCAGAGACCAAGACATCTCTCCTTCTTAACACAATATTTAATCAGAGACATCTCTCCTTCTTAACACACTATTTAATCAGAGACCAAGACATCTCTCCATCTCTTCTTCTTAACACACTATTTAATCAGAGACATCTCTTCTTCTCTCCTTCTTAACACACTATTTAATCAGAGACCAAGATATCTCTCCTTCTTAACACTATTTAATCAGAGACCAAGATATCTCTTCTTCTTAACACACTATTTAATCAGAGACCAAGACACCTCTCCTTCTTAACACAATATTTAATCAGAGAACAAGACAGCTCTCCTTCTTAACACAATATTTAATCAGAGACCAACACATCTCTCCTTCTTAACACACTATTTAATCAGAGACCGAGACAGCTCTTTTCTTAACACACTATTTAATCAGAGACAAACACACCTCTCCTTCTTAACACACTATTTAATCAGAGACATCTCTTCTTCTTAACACACTATTTAATCAGAGACCAAGACATCTCTCCTTCTCTTCTTCTTAACACACTATTTAATCAGAGACCAAGACATCTCTTCTTCTCTCCTTCTTAACACATTATTTAATCAGAGACATCTCTCCTTCTTAACACCCTATTTAATCAGAGACCAAGACACCTCTCCTTCTCTCCTTCTCTTCTTCTTAACACACTATTTAATCAGAGACCAAGACATCTCTCCTTCTTAACACACTGTTTAATCAGAGACCTTTGCATGGGCCCCCTGGCCTTAGGCCCGGCCTCATCTGTACCCTTTGACCCCCTTGACGGCGGGCCTATGTCTCACAAACACACACTTACACTGACAGGGGCATGCACACTCACACATTCATTATTTTCTCTTTCTTCAGTCTGCCATCGTGAACACGAACAATTGAGCTCAAAATCTGATGTTTTTACTGTTACTGTTGTACAGATTTGACTGGTTACTCTACTGTTTTTACTGTTACTGTTGTACAGATTTGACTGCTTACCTGTGGGTGGCTCACAAAGAGAAAGGGGCGAATAGCAGTATACAGTATAATGTACAGTATAGATACATGATTGTACAGATACAGGTTTATAATGTACAGTATAGATACATGATTGTACAGAAACAGGTTTCTAACATACAGTAAAGATACATGATTAAATACAGGTTTATAACGTACAGTACAGATACATGATTGTACAGATACAGGTTTATAACGTACAGTACAGATACATGATTGTACAGATACAGGTTTATAACGTACAGTAAAGATACATGATTGTACAGATGGATGAAATGACTGGGTGGCTTGGAAAACCACATCGGCTGGCCAGCATGAGGAAAGACTCAGACAGCTGTATTTTCCGCATTGGGCTTGCATTAAACCATCAGTGTCAGTGACAGCATGGAGGAATGAATGTCACAGCCAACTTCAGCTATTCAGTTCAATTTGGAGGATCAATTATGCATCTCTGGCTGTTTATGTCTAAAAATGCAATGTAGTGCCAAATGATCAATTTAAGGTCGAGGAAAATGTGTGAAAACAGTGTGCACTTTACACATACGATGCTGGGAATTCTGAAATCCTACAATAAACGATGTGTACAATAGATTTTCACTCACAAACATTCTCAGTCATACACTTAACACACGTTGCTGTCTATGAAAATACATCAATTTAGCAGAATTTCAATCTTTAAAATATTTTTTTTTTGTCAGTATTAAACGTTTTGTGATGTTTGTACTCAGTATAAACGCAGACACGGTGAGGCCAATAGGCCTAATTAACAGCATGATCATCGTATCTGTAAATTTGATAGGATGAGTTCAGTGCTTTGTACTCAGTTATAACATCCAGTTCTTGTATTTATTGTCAAGATAGCCTTTAAATTCATCAGCCAGAATCATTTAAGGAAAAACATTGGAGAACATTGAAAAAAGATTGTAGCTATTGACGGTATAGGCAAGTCTTGATTTCACAGCAAGCTGAATAAAGAGTGTTGGGGGGTGTCCAACTCTACCAGGTCCAGTATATTAGCAAAGGCAAAATTGTATCGAAATCACTAACACAAGCGAAGAAAGGTAAATGATGGTAATGCTATAACCTGCCGGAGTCCTAGTAAAGACTTTAATCTGATGTTTCAGTCGCTTTACCTCGCCCTTGTCAGTAGCAACCATGTGACGTAGAGATCGAGCTCCAACTGATGCACCGCCTCTTCTTTTGCCCTCACTTCTGCGTAAAATATGGTTAGGCTACTTGCGGCTGCTGAGCTACCTTGTCATATTCTGGGATTATCGACCCTTAACCATGTTTTTTTCTGGAGGATCTACCACGGCATGGATTGAATGCAAGCAGAACACGTGTTACTTCGTGATTTTTCACACTTTCTCTGTTGGAATATAGCTTTTTCTTAAACTGAAATGAAGAAGTGGAAAACAGAAATACACAATTCTACGTGAAGTAAGGTTGACGAATGGTTTTTCCCTCTAGCCTTCATGAAGACGCGTAGCCTATATGTCTTGATTGTCGATATCTCCAATAGCCCGCATCTTCCAGGATCTGTGGGCGATAATATAAAATAGCCAGGAATGATTCCTCAAAACCAGGTAACTTATTATTAGCGTATTAGCTGTCGAAGACACATCACGACTTATATATTAGAATGAACGTTTGAACTATGTTTCGCCAATGTCCAGTAGTGTATTTTCTAAAGAGTAAAACCAATTTCTGTGTAGGGTAGTCTACGAACCGACTTAATGTTTGTGTGAGTAAATATTTAACAGATGTAGTTCATTTTTAATACCATGCTGAAAAATGTGTTCGAAAACATTTTTGTAGTTTTCTGTAAGTGCATATTTGATTATCATAGCGCTTATGCCGTATCGAATCCGTTTCGGAGATCGAGAAAGTGCGGGGTATTCCAACACAACTTTTGGTAGTCTTCAGAAAGGTTTTTATTCAGATCACAAACATTACATCGTTTATGTTATTGTTAACATGGACACTGGCTTTTTTATTTACCGCTGGTACATGAGAAACATAGGCCTAAATCTTATGTTTCAAACATTAAGTCACTGAAGATAGGATAGAACATAGAAGCCTAGCCTACTAATACAATTACACAGTTTAAGTTGTTTTTTAAATGAATAAATAGCGTATCTATATGCATCCACTACTTATGCATTAGAAGAAGAATAGAAGCGTATCTAACTCAAGGCATGCAAATTTACTAGACATAATAGTTATTGTCTTAAACTGGATATAGGCCTATTCATTCAAATTCAAGCCCACATTGGACATTTAAAGTTACTGGAAAGCCATTTGTTATGCAAGTAGTATACTCTTGGATCAATCAGAGATGAAGGAAAAGTCCAAGAATGCAGCGAAGACCAGACGGGAGAAAGAAAATGGAGAATTTTATGAACTGGCGAAGTTATTGCCGCTGCCCTCCGCTATCACATCGCAACTGGATAAAGCCTCAATCATTCGACTGACGACAAGTTACCTCAAAATGAGATCTGTGTTCCCAGATGGTGAGTGTATATATCTTACTGCAGTACTTGTGCAAATTATAACCTATCAAACTGAAATCTTCAGTCTTGTCATACCTTTTATTTGGAGGTATTTGGTATGTCACAGCATTCATTACTTGTGGGCATATAGTATGCGTATTAACGTAAAACGTGTTTCTCCTTGTTTTAGAGTTACACCAATGCTTCGCCATATTAAAATGATTTTAAACGTTTTAAGCTGATATTATTTCTGCATGTCAAATGCTTCAATCATCTCAATAAGAAGCGGATTTGCCAGTTTAGAATCAACCTCGAAATCTGTCTTGTCCTTAAACATGACATGATCGCACACAGACAAAGTGAGAAACTAACCCAGAATCCACACAAGGGAAATTGTTAAAAAAAAGGGTGACTATCTGACAAGCTCAGACAGAATTCACTGTTTGTGTAGTATGTAGTTAAATTAAACTGATGAAATCCATCTTGTAGTAGCCTATGGTTCTGGAAAAAGCTCATATTCACAATTCAATATTTTACTTAGACCATCATGTTGTCCTGAAAGAAAATGACTCGACTCTTCTGTTAACCTACACCTTACTTATACACCTTAACTTATACTAGTCTGCAGTCTATGCGCTCTGTCCCATGAAGTGTCCTCTGCGTACGGTTTGTGATGAGAAAACAGAGGGATCGTGGGAACGAGAAATTGCATTTTTGATTAATCTCTGTGAGAATTTATGTTACATTTGATTCCGTTTTTTTCATTGGTCGTTTGAATTGTCCATTATGGATAAAACCTTCACAGAAAACGAATCCCTCTCGATTGGTAAAACATCTTAAAAGAAATTAGGTAGGCGGTGCATTCATATTAATTAATTTGCTCATATTATTTTACGATGAAAACACACTTTGACATTTTATTCAAAGTGTTTTAATTGCAATGTTGAATTGAATTAATTATTACCTCCGGTCCTTGCGTCTAGTAGTTCACGTCTATGAAACTTATTTTGAGAAAGTGAAAGCTCAGTGACATATTGTGGAGAAAATCGTGTTTTGATTGTTGTGTGTAATATTTATTTTCTTTACCCAAGAAATATGGTTTATTCTACAAAATAGAGTCAAGAGTTTAGAATACACGGAAAGGCTAACGCAAACACACGCAAATAAACGTTGCTGAAAATCCGTGACAGATATTATGAACGTATTTCAAAATCTCCGAGTATCCATACGCTTTGATAGCGTGGTACAAATTCGCTGCGACAGTTTCCCACGCTGGTACAAGCAATTTTTTAAATATATATTTTTATCAGTATATCCTCTAAATACATCGCCAGCAAATTATAAAACAACATGTAGGTAATTCATCTTTAACATATGGCCAACACTTCTAAGATGATTTACACTAAGAACAAGCGCACCAAGTCACGGGATGGGCATATACTGTTAGTGTCATGTGGAAGGTATAGGCTACAGGTCATTTTCATTCTTTTCTGGATCGTTCATTCAGAGTAGGCCTACTTCATACCCTGGAAAAATGCACGCAGCTTTAAAAAGAATAATCTTCCTTCCCCGAATAATCAGTGCACATGACAGTTTTTGTCGTTGAACTCTTTGACTTTTCTTATTGCCATAATGTGAATATGATAATTGGCAATAATATGAATTAACGTTGATTAAAAAATTAAGAGGGTGAAAATTATTTTACACACTGACAAAAGAGATTGTCTGCATCACAGCCCTTTTCATAAATTACGATGAATTTAGAACCTTGGAGATTATTTCCGTATTTTTTTCTCTGTCAGTTCTTCACAGTATAATGAAATTGAGGGAGTGCATTTTTGGAAAGTGAAGAACAACATTTTGTAGAATTATGAACACCATATAGTGTGTTTACATTGTATATCTCCTATCAAGATCTGGCTGTTGAGTGTCTGCCAAAGAAGTAGCCTACCAGGGCAGTTGATAGAATAAAGATTTTCACAATAGTCTATGTGAAGAATGTTATATCTGAGATAGAACCACAATAGTCTATCTGAAGAATGGTATATCTGAGATAGAAACCCAAAGACATGAGGGCACACTATACTGTATTTCAGATACTGGATGGAGTTAATGAGTAGAATACTGATGATGGATAAGAAAATGTTGCTAACTACTCTACAATATCAAATTAAATGTATTTCTGAACATAGGAAGTATATAATATAGTTTCACAAACGTGTTCATAATGATTTTTTTCCTTGTCTTTGGTATGTTCGGATGATAAAGATTTCTCAGAGATACAAAACAATTGGATGAACCAACAATAATGACAGTATTTAGCCTAAAGGAAAACTATGTGATCCACCTGCATAAGGTCCATGTGAGAGTGAAAGTGGGACAAGCTTTCTTCCTTCTTTCAGAGGTACAGAGGTGTAGTGAGACAAGTGCTGTTTGCTGTTAACTTTTGACAATAGTTAGCGGACATGTTACTAATGTGGTAAATGTGGTTGCGCTGTGTCAGGTACAGAAATATACAACTATTCACTTGAAACTACTTCTTTGGCACAGCGTGTATTTGTTTGGTTCCTAAGTGCTACACATCCTGTGTCTTTTCCATCCTTCCTGGTCACAATGAGTGGCCCAGTCACTTACTGATTCATTCAAGAACGAATAATGAAAAAAAGAATTGATAGCTGATTACACTGCAGCAGCAGACACAATGTATTTGTCAGTCTATCGAGCTCTGGATTTAATTTGCTTGTTTTCTGATGCTTCTTGTTTAGTATCATTGTGCATCGCCTAGAAATAATGAAATTCAGATCTGCCCAGACAGAAGCTATGTGTGGATATTTCCAAGGGTGACATTTTTTTATCTTATTTAATTTAATATTCCCCACCCTGGGAACTGCCCTTCTTGTATTTTAAACTGTTGTTACTTGTTATATGTTATATGTTATATGTTATATGTTATTTCTGGTATATGTTATTTTGGTATATGTTATTTGTGTTACCTGTTGTATGCCGTCTACTGCGTAGATGTTGGCTGCCAAGTCATAAGAATTTCGCAATTTTGACTTTGACTTTACTGTGCCCTTCTGTTTGATGGTCAGGCCTGGGAGACGCCTGGGGACAGCCCTCCAGAGTCAGTCCCCTGGACAACATGGCCAAGGAGTTAGGCTCCCACCTCCTCCAGGTCCGTATACCTGCAGGTCCCCACATGGATGGAGAATGTTTTGTAAAGAAATATAAATAACAAATATTTATATGTTGTGATAAAAATGTATCTGTTTATTTGATATCTTCATATGCAGACTTTATATGTAATATATATATATACGGTATTGGAAAGTTAAGTGAATATATATATATTTATTTTATGTTTGATCATATTTGGAACACTACTAATTTATTCAATTTCTACATTTTCAGACACTTGACGGCTTTGTGTTTGTTGTGGCGTCTGATGGGAAGATAATGTACATCTCTGAGACGGCCTCGGTTCATCTAGGACTGTCACAGGTGAGTGCGCTGTCACTGTTCCTTCTGTCCTGCTGTACAGGACTGATGGGATATAATTTATACCATATATTGAAGATTCAGTCTTAGGTTTTAGTCAGTCAAGATCCAGGTTTTAATCTTATACAGTGGTGGCCAACCAAGGGAGACAAAGCCTGAACGTCCACTCATAGTTTCACCTCAGACTCGTCTGATTATTCCTTCAGGGATCTGCTCTTAAAAAGCTGAGTTTAGGGGTGTTACCGTCTATTCAAATAAGCCATGGGTGCAGGGCTCTTTGTATCGACCTGGGGGGGAAGGTGAGAGTCTAATATCACACCTCACTCCCCAGGTCAGCCCAAGGTATATTCACCAAGGAATGTTTGCATGCTAGTTAAATCCAAATAAAAGTATCAATTATAACTAGGTATAATATCATTGAATTATTGACTATGGCATATTCTTATGACCTATGCCGGTCCCTTCAGGACCATAGCAGACTGAGCCATGTTAAACCAGCAGCTTAGGAAAGTGTCTTCATCTCCATCTGAATTGATACTTTAAACATTACTAACATATAGTCTGGTTCACAGAGAAAAAAATCAAGGTCAGTCGTGGGCCACTGTGATAGGACCTTTCAAACATTTATTTGAGAGATGAAGTCCTACAAAGGCTTGCGATATAGCCAACATAGATAAGTGACTATTATCTGCCAGTCAGTTTTCTCAGGAGGTCTTTCAGAAGTTGGTTGCTTAGTGCTGGGGCTTTTCATGGCACAGTATGTAGCGAAGGAGACCGACCACAGTAAGACTGAGCTGTTGTTTGTCTCAAACACTAAAATAAATTGGTTCAGATTGATAAGATGTTCAGATGCTAGCTCAAATTAGCCATTTCTTGTGGA
>NC_045159.1:29487956-29490456 GCF_900700415.2 Clupea harengus
ATGAACACCTACAGCCGTGGTGAACAACCCACTTTATGAACACCTACAGCCGTGGTGAACAACCCACTTTATGAACACCTACAGCCGTGGTGAACAACCCACTTTATGAACACCTACAGCCGTGGTGAACAACTCACTTTATGAACACCTACAGCCGTGGTGAACAACCCACTTTATGAACACCTACAGCCGTGGTGAAAGCTGAGGCTGATATAGTGTACAGATGAGGGTGTAGTACGGAATAGAACATTAGAATAGTACATCCAACCATAATGTCATTCTCCAAATGGTGCCAGGGTGTTGTACCACCAAAGAAAGGCATAAACAAGATCCAAGAATACTACTCTCTGTCGAGATCTCTGTCATCCTCTTGTGTCTGAGCGTGATGTTAAATCACACTGTGTTCCAAGATCCAAGAATACTACTCTCTGTCGAGATCTCTGTCATCCTCCTGTGTCTGAGCGTGATGTTAAATCATACTGTGTTCCAAGATCCAAGAATACTACTCTCTGTCGAGATCTCTGTCATCCTCCTGTGTCTGAGCGTGATGTTAAATCACACTGTGTTCCCTGAAAAGACTGGGACCCCTGCTTTCTGCACAGAAATACCAAAAGAATGATTTGCCTTTAAATAGAGGTTGAGCCTTTTGTCAAAACCGTCAAAGAAGGAGGATGCAACACACTTTCACAAAATGACTACCATGCCCCCTATACTATACTAGAGTGGTGGGTACCATGACCCCTATACTATACTAGAGTGGTGGGTACCATGCCCCCTATACTATACTAGAGTGGTGGGTACCATGCCCCCTATACTATACTAGAGTGGTGGGTACCATGCCCCCTATACTAGAGTGGTGGGTACCATGACCCCTATACTATACTAGAGTGGTGGGTACCATGACCCCTATACTATACTAGAGTTGTGGGTACCATGCCCCCTATACTAGAGTGGTGGGTACCATGACCCCTATACTAGAGTGGTGGGTACCATGACCCCTATACTAGAGTGGTGGGTACCATGACCCCTATACTATACTAGAGTGGTGGGTACCATGCCCCCTATACTATACTAGAGTGGTGGGTACCATGCCCCCTATACTAGAGTGGTGGGTACCATGACCCCTATACTATACTAGAGTGGTGGGTACCATGACCCCTATACTATACTAGAGTTGTGGGTACCATGCCCCCTATACTAGAGTGGTGGGTACCATGACCCCTATACTAGAGTGGTGGGTACCATGACCCCTATACTAGAGTGGTGGGTACCATGACCCCTATACTATACTAGAGTGGTGGGTACCATGCCCCCTATACTATACTAGAGTGGTGGGTACCATGACCCCTATACTAGAGTGGTGGGTACCATGCCCCCTATACTATACTAGAGTGGTGGGTACCATGACCCCTATACTATACTAGAGTGGTGGGTACCATGACCCCTATACTATACTAGAGTGGTGGGTACCATGCCCCCTATACTATACTAGAGTGGTGGGTACCATGCCCCCTATACTATACTAGAGTGGTGGGTACCATGCCCCCTATACTAGAGTGGTGGGTACCATGCCCCCTATACTATACTAGAGTGGTGGGTACCATGCCCCCTATACTAGAGTGGTGGGTACCATGCCCCCTATACTATACTATACTAGAGTGGTGGGTACCATGACCCCTATACTATACTATACTAGAGTGGTGGGTACCATGACCCCTATACTATACTAGAGTGGTGGGTACCATGACTACCATAACTAGAGTGGTGGGTACCATGCCCCCTATACTATACTAGAGTGGTGGGTACCATGCCCCCTATACTATACTAGAGTGGTGGGTACCATGCCCCCTATACTATACTATACTAGAGTGGTGGGTACCATGACCCCTATACTATACTAGAGTGGTGGGTACCATGACTACCATGACCCCTATACTAGAGTGGTGGGTACCATGACCCCTATCATCATCATTGTTTATTCAGGGAGAATTGACTGAGCACAGGGCTCTTTTGCAGCAATGCCCTGATTGAGGCTACATAGTACAGAAGAACAATAAATAAACAAACCATAACAAAACAAAACAGACAAAATACATAAAAAAACACATTAAACAACTCAGAAATTAAGTATAATTTTTTTTTTTAATAAAATAACATAAAGTAAAAAAATTAAATCAGAGAATCATTTAAAACAACAGCATTGAGGCACATCCTTATTATCTAAAAGGCTCTTAAATTGGTTGACAATATAATACTAATACTATACTAGAGTGGTGGGTCGGATCACTGTTTGTGTGTGTGTGTCTGCGCGTACACGCCATGAGTGTGTTTATGTGTGGAGAGAGAGCACACACACACACACACACACACACACACACACACTCATACAGACCGACCCATACATCTGTTGGGTCAATCAATTCTTTATATGATGAGAAATGCTTTGGCAATACAATGCAAGTTTTGTCATGCCAATAAAGCTCATTTGAATTGAATTGAG